>NW_014579048.1:40469-49632 GCF_000485595.1 Priapulus caudatus
GCCATAGCCTGTAGGGTGTCCGCTGCTTTTACCAGTCCGTACACAATCTGACTACGCTAGTGTCTTAGAGCACGCACAATATCTCACCAGATGAAAGATATTTCTGACGGATATGCATTCAAACTGCATGGAGAGGAGGTATCCTATCATGGACCTATTATGATAAAATACTATTAGCAGACCTATGTTTATAAACAGTAGTAAGAGCGCCTTAGCCTGTAGCGTGCCCGCTGCCATATTTTATGTACGGATATGCATTTAAATTAGAGAGGAGGTATCCTAGCATAGATCTTTATGATAAAACACTATCAGTAGATTTGTGTTCATGAATTCAGCGCCCTAGCCTGTAAGGTGCCAGCTGCATATCCAATCAGCCAATCAGCGCACTCCATTCACTTGACTTCCTCGAAGCAACAATGTAAAATGAATACACCCTATCGCTAACCCTCACCTAACCCTAACCCTAACCCTAACCCTAACCAGTAACCGAACCCTAACACTAATTATAATCCAACCATATATATAAGCACCATTTATTACAAAACACTATCTATGGTGGGTCCGGAACTCAAGTGGGGAAAAAAATTTCGCTGCCCGCTGCATATCCCAGTCCGTACACAATCTGACTATACGTTAGTGTGCTAGCGCATGCGCAATCGCGCGCTAGTGGAATCGTATTTTGTGACGAATATGCATTCAAACTGGAGAGGAGGTATCGTAGCATGGATTTATATCTATCAGTAGACATGTGTTCACGAACAGTAGAGCGCCATAGTCTGTAAGGTGCAGCTGCCTATACACTAGTCCACACAATCTGACTACGTTAGATAAGTGTGTTAGCGCATGCACAATATCTCAACAGAGGAATCGTATGTTGTGGCGGATATGCATTCAAAGTGGAGAGGAGGTATCCTAGCATAGATTTATGTGATAAAACACTATCAGTAGACCTGTGTTCATGAACAGTATCGCGCCCTAGCCTGTAGCGTGCCCGCTGCCTATACCAATCCGTACACAATCTGCCTACGCTAGTGTCTTAGCGCATGCACAATATCTCACCAGAAGAAGAATATTTCTGACGGATATGCATTCAAACTGGATAGGAAGCATCCTAGCATGGGCCTATATGATAAAACACGTCGAGTAGACCTGTGTTCATGAACAGTAGAGCACCATAGCCTGTAGCGTGCCCGCTGCCTATACCAGTCTGTACACAATCTGACTACGCTAGTGTCTTAGAGCACGCACAATATCTCACCAGATGAAGGATATTTCTGACGGATATTCATTCAAACTGGAGATGAGGTATCCTATCATGAACCTATTATGATAAAATACTATTAGCAGACCTATGTTTATAAACAGTAGTAAGAGCGCCTTAGCCTGTAGGGTGCCCGCTGCTTATACCAGTCAGTACACAATCTGACTACGTTAGTGTGTTAGCGCATGTACAATATCGCCCCTGATCATGAGGAATCGTATGTTGTGACGGATATGCATTCAAACTGGATAGGAGGCATTCTAGCATGGGCCTATATGATAAAACACGTCGAGTAGACCTGTGTTCATGAACAGTAGAGTGCCATAGCCTGTAGGGTGCCAGCTGCCTATACAAGTGCGTACACAATCTGACTACGTTATAGTGTGTTAGCGCATGCCCAATATCTTACCAGAGGAATTGTATGTTACGACGGATATGCATTCAAACTGGATAGGAGGCATCCTAGCATGGGCCTATATGATAAAACACGTCGAGTAGACCTGTGTTCATGAACAGTAGAGTGCCATAGCCTGTAGGGTGCCAGCTGCCTATACAAGTGCGTACACAATCTGACTACGTTATAGTGTGTTAGCGCATGCCCAATATCTTACCAGAGGAATTGTATGTTGCGACGGATATGCATTCAAAGTCGAGAGGAGGTATCCTAGCATAGATTTATATGATAAAACTTGTTTAGTAGACCTGTGTTCATGAACAGTAGAGTGCCATAGCCTGTAGGGTGCCCGCTGGAAAAAAAAATTTCCCATTTGAGTTCCGGACCACAGCCAATCAGCGCACTCCATTCACTCGACTTCCTCGAAGCAACAATGTAAAATGAATACCACCTATACCTAACCCTATCCCTCACCTAACCCTAACCCTCACCCTAACCCTAACCAGTAACCGAACCCTAACACTCAATATAATCCAACCATATATATAAGCACCATTTATTACAAAACACTATCTATGGTGGGTCCGGAACTTAAGTTGGAAAAAAAATTTCGCTGCCCGCTGCATATCCCAGTCCGTACACAATCTGACCATACGTTCGTGTGCTAGCGCATGCGCAATCGCGCGCTAGTGGAATCGCATTCAAACTGGAGAGGAGGTATCGTAACATAGATTTATATCTATCAGTAGACATGTGTTCATGAACAGTAGAGCGCCATAGTCTGTAAGGTGCCAGCTGCCTACACTAGTCCACACAATCTGACAACGTTAGATAAGTGTGTTAGCGCATGCCCAATATCTCACCAGAGGAATCGTATGTTGTGACGGATATGCATTAAAACTGGAGAGGGGGTATCCCAGCATAGATTTATATGATAAATCGCTGTCACTAGAACGCTGTTTATAAATGGTAGAGAGCCATAGCCTGTAGGGTGTCCGCTGCTTTTACCAGTCCGTACACAATCTGGCTACGCTAGTGTCTTAGAGCACGCACAATATCTCACCAGATGAAAGATATTTCTGACAGATATGCATTTAAACTGGAGAGGAGGTATCCTAGCAAGAACCTATTATGATAAAACAATATTAGCAGACCTATGTTTATAAACAGTAGTAAGAGCGCTTTAGCCTGTAGGGTGCCCGCTGCCTATACCAGTCAGTACACAATCTGACTACGTTAGTGTGTTAGCGCATGTACAATATCGCCCCTGATCATGAGGAATCGTATGTTGTGACGGATATGCATTCAAATTAGAGAGGAGGTATCCTAGCATAGATCTATATAATAAAACACTATCAGTAGATCTGTGTTCATGAACAGTATAGCGCCCTAGCCTGTAGGGTGCCCGCTGCTTTTACCAGTCCGTACACAATCTGACTACGCTAGTGTCTTCGAGCACGCACAATATCTCACCAGATGAAGGATATTTCTGACGGATATGCATTCAAACTAGAGAGGAGGTATCGTATCATGAACCTATTATGATAAAATACTATTAGCAGAGCTATGTTTATAAACAGTAGAGCGCCATAGCCTGTAGCGTGCCCGCTGCCTATACCAGTCAGTACACAATCTTACTACGTTATTTTGTTAGCGCATGTACAATATCGCCCCTGATCACGATGAATCATATTTTGTGTACGGATATGCATTTAAATTAGAGAGGAGGTATCCTAGCATAGATCTTTATGATAAAACACTATCAGTAGATTTGTGTTCATGAATAGTATAGCGCCCTAGCCTGTAAGGTGCCAGCTGCATATCCCAGTCCACACAATCTGACTATACGTTAGACAAGTGTGTTAGCGCAAGCACAATATCTCATTAGAAGAATCGTATGTTGTGACGGATATGCATTCAAACCAGAGAGGGGGTATTCCAGCATAGATTTATATAATAAATCGCTGTCACTAGACCTCTGTTTATAACTAGTAGAGAGCCATAGCCTGTAGGGTGCCCGCTGCTTTTACCAGTTCGTACACAATCTGACTATACGCTAGTGTTTTAGTGTAACGTATGTTTTGCACATGTTCATTGAATTGGTAATCCTAGATAGAATGGTTGTACATAGGAGAAGGGTTGGGTGTTTAACATACAGATGAGAAGTAGTTAGGTTGGGTTCTACACGGATAGTTTACGGATGTCAGGTTACAGATGTTCACCATATGGACTTCCCGCGCAATATTCGAATCAGGGAGAGAGTGGTGTGTGATTGGTGAGA
This sequence comes from Priapulus caudatus, assembly GCF_000485595.1. Taxonomy (NCBI): domain Eukaryota; kingdom Metazoa; phylum Priapulida; class Priapulimorpha; order Priapulimorphida; family Priapulidae; genus Priapulus; species Priapulus caudatus. Next base: position 44,406 of record NW_014579048.1, read on the forward strand.
GTAAGGGGGAACTGGGCTGTGATTGGACGAGAGCGTCATATATAAAAAGTGGAAGGGCATTTGAACGGGAGAACTGTGAGACTGGAACGAGACAAGACGTGACTTGACGAGCGGACGGTTGTTTGTAAACAATATATTTCTTTAGTGAACACAAATTCTTTACGTCTTCTTGATTATTTATACTTTAAATTATAACGTACAAACTACGCTCTACATTTTGGTGCCGTGACCAGGATGTTTCTGGACCAGGACCCATTCTGTTCGCGTACAGAACTAGTGTACACGGAACAATGCAACTCACGCCGTTCTTTGTTGTCTACGGGAAAGATCCGGTCATGCCANGCACACACAAGCACACGCACACGCACACACACACACACACACACACACACACGCACACACACACGCACACACACACATACACATACACACACACGCACACACACGCACGCACACACACACACCCATATATAACACACGCACACACACGCACACACACACACACACACACACACACACACACACGCACGCACGCACTCACGCACACACACCCATATATATATATATTATATTGGAGACCGGGGAGGTGTGTCACAATGAGTCGTTGCTATGAACTAATGCTATAGTAGGAGTGTATACGCACGCAGTATTGGTCGCCAGGGGTTACTGCGATGCAGCATCAACACTCTCACACCCGGTAGCTCTGAAAAGAAGCCAACAACAACCACCAGGAAGCAGCTGCTTTAAGGTTCTCCACACTGATCATTTATATTTTAGCTACAAATGTTAACGGGAGAAGGTGGTTAATGATTGCTAATTAAATAATTGATTGCAAATTAAGCACAAGCCGTGCAAGCTAAAAACCATGTCGAAATCATTTTTTAGACATGTAACATTGTAGAAATACGTTCACCGAAAGTTGAAAAAGAGGAGTATAAGAGAGAGAGAGAGAGAGAGAGAGAGAGAGAGAGAGAGAGAGAGAGAGAGAGAGAGAGAGAGAGAGAGAGAGAGAGAGAGAGAGTATATATAACAGATGGTTATAGCAGTAGTGAACAATATAAAAGAGTTTGCAGCTTTCATATATCTAAACTGTAACAAGATAACTGCATGAAGTTGATAAATAGAACTAACTAGTTGTAAGCGTCTTGAGAGAGTAACTAGTTGTAAGCTCGAAAGCAGACACAACCGTAGACAAATTATGTCTATTGTGACAGCAGACGGGAAAGACGTGACCCATTGCATGATGCGTACTGTAAGGAAACTCAACGAGCAAAGCAAAAAAAATTTCCAGCATTTTGCACGAAAAATACATTTCTATAAACTGCTTCTTGCCCTATCATGGGAAGCAGGGATTGTCGGTAAAAAAGCCGCGATCCGTGCAAACTATTTCAGCTGCGCTGACCCCCCCTCCTGTTAACCCTGTTAAGACGGTGCGCATTCTATTGGTCAAGGAACAGCGAGTGGCATTAACTGCTTTACTGGAGACATCGGGCGAACCGATGCGAGCTTTTCTCGTTGTGTAAATTCAGCTTTCAGAGAAACCGCAGCGTTTTTCACTTTCTGGTAATTAACGTTGTGTGACCGCCTCGTTGCACGCGAGACTGAGGCTGTGCGCGCGCTGGGATGGGGGTGGGCTGGGAGGTTGGGGGTTGGGCTGGGATGGGGTGGGCTGGGGGTTGGGCTGGGTTGCGGTGGGCTGGGGGTTGGGGGTTGGGCTGGGATGGGGGGTTGGCTAGGGATTGGGGTTGGGCTGGGATGGGGGTAGGCTGGGGGTTGGGGTTGGGGTGAGATGGGGTGGGCTGTGGGTTAGGGGTTGGGGTGGGATAGGGTGTGCTGGGGGTTGGGGGTTGGGCTGGGATGGGGGTGGGCTGGGGGTTGGGGGTTGGGCTGGGATGGGGGTGGGCTGGGGGTTGGGGGTTGGGCTGGGATGGGGGTGGGCTGGGGGTTGAGGGTTGGGCTGGGATGGGGGTGGGCTGGGGGTTGGGGGTGGAAACAGGCAAGAACTCACGATCTTAATCGTGGAAGTAACGATGTAATTTTACGCGTCTGCGAACGCGGGTGTGCTTAACGGATTCGATTGACCCGAATATCGTTAGTCTGATAATTGAAATCGTGTTTCTACTGACAATCAACGCGCTCACAAGTCGCAGTCGTCTGTTCTTACACCCCGTACAGACTGCAAATTTGATCCTACATCAAACTAGTCTGGGCAAGGCGCGCGCTAATTTTTTTGCAGCGTGTACACGCTATCCCGGGCTAAATACGCGCTAGTGCGGACTAATTAAGTTAGCACTACGAATGGTGGTGGCTCTCTCGATTTCTATTCTGCGTCGTTGGTGTCGTCGTTGGTTATAGGCATTAGTCTATTAGGCATTAGGCATTAGTCTATTAGGCATTAGGCATTAGGCTATTAGGCATAGTCACGTATACGTACGGTTTTTTGTCTCGAATCAGCGGCCAACTTATTTGGAAAACATGAAGATGATGATGACGATGGCGATGACGATGATGACGATGATGATGACGATGATGATGACAATGATGATGACGATGATGATGACGATGATGATGACGATGATGATGACGATGATGACGATGATGATGACGATGATGATGACAATGATGATGACGATGATGATGACGATGATGATGACGATGATGATGACGATGATGATGACGATGATGATGACGATGACGATGACGATGATGATGACGATGGCGTGCATGTTAATATCAAATATTAATCCTGCTATATCATTGATTCAAAAGCGTGAAGCTACCATATAGGGATAGTAAGCATGTATGTTTTTGCAGCTGTTGGTTCTTCCTTTTCTAAGTTCTAATGTTTTCTAATGTATAATGAAGAATAATGTCATTAGCTTATTATAACGTATGGTTAATTTAACAACGCGTACGTGAGAAAATCACGTGAAATTTTATCGTTACGGGCTAAAAGCCGGCTCAAATTTCGCACTTCGGTGCCATGGGGACCACCATCCAGAGAGGTGCGATTCGAGATGCGATGGAAATTAGCAACACGAGAACATCTGGTAAAAAATATATCAGCATAAAACGCATAGAACACTTAGTCTTAATTCATATCAGGTTAATTTTACATTAATAAATAAACTGGTAAATTGTCTACTGGATGGCTATATACACAACAGCATATTGACACACCATGCAGCCGTACGTCGTATAGCAGCGGTGCACATGTATGCGGTGCACAAGCGTGTTTATAGCAGCGGTGTAGAGAGACAGACAGAGAGAGAGACATATCGCGTGTGTGCCCCGCGTGTTTTTACCTTACAAATATCGTAAATAATTCATTTTGACAGTATAGAATAACGCGGTGCACGCGGCCAATATTGTTTCTACTGCCAATTACGCAAGCGGGTTCTTTCGCCCGGAGGAGCGCACGCAGCAGATAATACGCCAATCACCGCTGTTTCGTGCGTATCAATGGCAATTTCTTTTCTGTCATGATCAATGGCAGAGAGTATGCACCTGTGATACGCGGTTCATGTCGTAATTATGCCCACGTATCCTCGCGATACTACAGCGATATAGCGGTGCGGCGACCGTACACGAAATGAGCCTCACTGTAAAGGATGCCTATAGAAACTTGATGAAATTACAATCTAGAGTATAAGGTAAACAATAAGATAATTACTTGTAAATTCGTCCGCTGCTGTTTAAATGTCAAAATCAAAAGAGAGAGGGCGAGAGAGAGAGAGAGAGAGAGAGAGAGAGAGGGGAGAGACAGGTAGAAAGGAAGAACCAGTTAAACACAAAGATCGATAAAAATAGTCAATGTGCGTACGTGCATGCATGCCTGTCTCTGTGTGTTTTATGTGTATGCGCGCGCGTGGGTGCGCGCGTACGTGTACGTGTACGTGCGCGCATGCGTGCACGTGCTATGCGTTCGGGCATTCCAGTACCTGAACATTACGTCAACAGCAATAGTCTGTCAGTACGTTTTACATTCCTTCTACCTGTCTGAGTGCGTATCCGGTTATCCGTCTAAGACATCTGGGGCCAGTTTCAAGAAGCGTAATTAAGTCCTTAATCATGATTAAATCACTAATCATAATTAACTTTCCGTACTTAAATTAAAGTGATGTTTCACGAAGCGTAATTAACTTTAATCATGAGTTAATCACAATATTTAATTATACTCAGGAGCATGATTAAATCCACTAATCATAATTAGTTGCTAGGGCTAGTAGTAGTATGTAAGTATTACAGTATATTAAGTACGCTGCAGATTTTACAATTGGAAATTTTACTTTAATTTTTTCCCCAGGAAATTTAAATTATCTAAGATTAGCTGTACTAATTTAGTCATTATAATTGCAAATTAAATCCTTTTCATGTACCGAATTTGCATATACTTTCGGCGTTGTCCGCCATTTTGAATACCGTGTAATTCATGTTTAAGGCTAATTATGTGATTAGTTATATATGTACTTAAATCGCTTCGTGAAACACGAATTATTAAAAATTACAAAAAAAATATTAATGAAGTGATTTAATCATTTTTAAAGTTAATCACGCTTCGTGAAACCGGCCCCTGATCTGTTCAACCGACGTGCACCTCTTACGCACAATATTGTCGTACTGACTCGTACAGGTAACATCTGTGACGTGATTGCCTCTGCACCTGAATCAATAATGGTAATACATATATAGTAGACAAGTTCTTAGGTTGCACGATATTCAATTGTTATATTTAAAAAAAAGAAGAAGAATCCGACAATTAATTTTACACATGCGCTTTCATCTTTATAGAATCATATCCGTGAGCATGGAATACCGCATTATGCATCAGCCTCTTCAAACACGACACGTTGTTTTTCTCGATGATGCTACGCTCGTGTTGTTTTCTTATGTTACGCCATAATTGATTTGTGCCACAAACAATTTGGCGGTGAAAATCAATACCATGCATCGTCGGTGCCCACTGGATTGCCCGCCTAAAGCTCTCCTTGACATCGCCTGACTTCCTCCGCCCGTGCGAACCTAGCGGCGGGAGTAGGAAACATACCTGAATGCAACGATAAGGCAATGAGGATATCTACACACGGTACGTGACGCTACACACACACACACACACACGCACGCACGCACACACACACACACGGACACACACACACACACATGCACGCACGCACGCACGCACGCACACACACACCCACACACAGACACACACACACATGCACGCACG
>NW_014579048.1:50922-51934 GCF_000485595.1 Priapulus caudatus
GAGCGTGCCTTCCCCCTCCTCCCGCACAGAGAGCGCGCTCTCCCCCTCCTTCCACACAGAGAGCGTGCCTTCCCCCTCCTCCCGCACAGAGAGCGAGCCTTCCCCCTCCTCCCGCACAGAGAGCGAGCCTTCCCCCTCCTCCCACACAGAGAGCGGGCCTTCCCCCTCCCCCTCCTCCCGCGCGTCAGTCGAACACGACATAAAACATTTACTAACGGCTATAACGTCCATTATTTTTGACCCGCGACGTTGCTCTCCGTTATATTGATCTCCCGATGAACTCCATATAACGGCCAAGTACGTACGCGCAATTTCTCTGCCCGCTGCCGCATGATCGGTCGAAAACGTGGTTACACACATCACCGCTCCACACGCAATTCACCATCGCAATTTTTCAGTGGAGGTAATTCACTTTCCGGCGCGTGATAGGCGATCACAAATTTCGGGATCGCCTGCTATTTTCCTGAACCGAAATGCGAGGATTCAATTCTAGTAGTTAATTCGTCACGTCGTTGCAACTATGCGGGAGATGTCGGCGATGAGTCATCTAGTCCGTGAGATGGGGATGTATTTACGGGAATTCGCGTGAAATATGGCCGCACGCTCGTGGACACGACGGCCGACCATGAGAGCGATGTGTCCGTGACCGGTTTATGTCGGAATGCTCGCAGGGAGATCTCTCTCTCTCTCTCTCTCTCTCTCTCGCTCTTTCTCTCGCTCTCTCTGTGTGTGTCTCTCTCTCTCGTTTTCTCTCTCTTTCTTTTTCGTTCTGCCTTTCTTTCTCTCTCTTTCTTTCTCTCTCTCTCTTTCTCTCTCTCTCCCCCTCTCTCTCTCTGTTTTTCTCTCTCGCCGCTGAGTTATATGCCAGAACAAGGAGACAGCATGTTGTATTCGACAGACCTGCTGGCCTGGTAGTGAGCACGCATTGCTCGCTCGCTCACACACACACACACACGCGCGCGCGCGCCCGCACACACACACACACACACACACACACACACACACACACACA
>NW_014579048.1:52933-55570 GCF_000485595.1 Priapulus caudatus
GAAGAAGAAAAAACGCGAGAGAGGAGAAGGAGAGAGAGAGAGAGAGAGAGAGAGAGAGAGAGAGAGAGAGAGAGAGAGAGAGCGCGCGCGGGATAGAAAACGAGAGCTAAAAAATCAACACTGCGGAACGCAGTAGAGAAAGAATCAAGTTTGCAACTAACTAAAGAGGAAGGGAGAACAATTCCCATACGGAATGACAGCGACAAAAGAATCTAAACTTAAAGGGATCCTTTGACAATGGCACGTGTCGAAAGTAGTCGAAGTCGCGACGTGTCACAGTTTTAGCCCCCGGATTCATTTTCGTGTGCGAAATTTTCGGGCGCGCGTGTACGTACGTACAGCCAACCATGGCGGGAAGGGCGGTGAGTCAGCGCTAATCAAAACAACAGTCGGTGTAATAGAATTTCTCTGGAGCGAGCCGAGAGTGAGAATTGAATTTAGGTTAGGGGAATTGTACGGGAATTCGCGAGACTCGGTGCGAACACGCGATTTCAGCAAATAAAACAGACGGGTAGACCACACACCGTGGACGAGAGATGACGAAAGATGAGAGAGAAGGTATATATATATAAGGAGAGGGAAAGCGTACGCATGCGGTAGTCATTCGCGATGCTTTTAGCCACGGTTGATATTTTAAACGAAAGAGCGTGCAATGACGTAATGTCGCAAACAGGGGGAAGTTTACGATACGTTTTACGACAGCACTCGCGTTACATAATTACACAGTTCTTTCCGTTTGCGAAATGTATCACTGCTTTCGCTAATAGTAAATTAGTGCTCGCACTAGATTTCTCGACGTAAGGAGATAACTCTCACAGGAGCACCCGTTTAATTATGCTAATGTTCGGTTAATTTATGTTGCGCATGGAAATAGAGTTAACTGGAATTGATGTTTCACTGGCAACCGATGATGAATTATAAATAAATAATTACGTATTATGAAGCGTACTATTCACCAGAGATGTAAATTTATACTCAATGAAAGTGGCTTCATTTTAAGCTTTGAATTATTCTGAATCATGTTATGCCATTAATGTAATATTAAGGGAATATTAGCACCGCGCATGCACAAGAGAAAGTTCACCGCCAGTATTGTTATACATGTGAGTTTCCATGCTGATGCTCTTACGTATACATTGATATGCGAATAGATATATTTATTTGAATTTATTTTCACACAATCTGCGTTATATAATTATATATATATTATCGTTTCGGATGTCACTGATTTTGGTAAAAATGATGTTTTTGGTCTTGATTTTTGTTTGTTGTGTTGTTGCAGATTCCAAGCACATTCTACTAGGTAGAGGGATGTGGGGAACTGTAAACGGAGAGGCTAGAGGAAGATGCTGGGGAGGGCTATATGATTTAATCATGCAGTAGACATGGCAACCACGCCGCCGCTCCCTGCAGCCGCCATGTTTAATCGATCACCTACAGCGACCAGGTGAAGCGGAGACCTGTCAATCATGCACACACCTCGAGGCACCGACACACACCGTGCTTCCGCCGCTGCTTATTCTAGCTGGCCAGAAAAATAGCCCCGCTGCGCCAGTAATAACATAGTGCTCTCAGACACTGCGCGATAATATCTGGTTATTACTCAGGCTTAGTGCACTGAGGCGGGGGGGAGGGGAGAGGGGGGGGGGAGTCTGAGAAGCCATGGGGACCGACCGCGATAGAAGCGTCGACATCTCCCCGCTTCGGGTTAACATCGTCGCTGTTATTACTGCACGCATGCATTAATTGTTATGAAATACGGCTAGCATTAGTACAGCAGTATTACAGTCAGCCGTGTGAATGCTGTTTGCTGCATGCTGACGGTGTGTAGACCAGCGGGAGGCTGAGCCTATAACACGTTGTTCTCCATATACTTGCTTTCCATCGGGTTTACCACGGATTTCGCGTGTTTTTGTTCTGATCACGACCTATATACGCGCATTCCGTGGTTGTTTGAATCGGGACAATGGAAAGTTTTAGTTTTAATAGAAGTACTTACAGCGTTACACGTTATTCGCCACACTAATTGCGACTATACTATATACTAAACCAGGTCCGTCTAAAAAATGGGGGAAATATGGTGGCTACCACGTTATTGTTAACGACGTAAGCCCTTCACGACACGGAATGTCTGCTGTCAAAAATGTATTTCTGTCCATCCACCTAATCACGTATACCTATCCACGTTCACCTACTTCTTACTTAGCAGCGAGGTTACAAAAATAACCAAGTAGTGTAACCGGTAAAAAATATACCGCGATAACCATCAATAAACAGACGTGTAATCCATTTTATACGTTCAATTACGCGTACATACGCGAATGTAGATTTTAATGACGTTGTAAAGCATTCGAGTTAGCGCAGGTTAGTTTCTCCCCTTAGGGTTTACGGTTCGATGTTAGCACGTATGCAATAGATCCTCGTCATCGCAAAGCCTCGTTATGAGAGTGCACAACAAAGTTGTATTGTTGGTTAATGTAATGCACCGCTAACTGAAACACAGCGTCGCAGTAATCTCGTTCCTGCTTCTCCGCCGCTTCAAAGCTCCGAGCAAAACCAATACTCATCACGACACTATTAGGGTGATTATATATATATATATATATATATATATATATATATATATATATATATATA
>NW_014579048.1:55580-56612 GCF_000485595.1 Priapulus caudatus
CACACACACACACACACACACACACACAGGCCTACACACCGGACGTACACTATACAGATGGGTGAACGATCGTTGGCGCAGGTTCATTCTCAGGGCCGCAGATGGAAAAAAATACTTCACTTCCTAGTTTTCTGTTGAATACAATCACAATTCCCAGTTCAATTGGGTTTGGGAATTCAAAATCTTGAATTTTATTTATTTTTTGTTGAAATCATTTTAAATTATTTTCAACTTCTGATATCACATAAAATTACGCCAGTGACTATTGTAGGTTACAGAACTACTAGCCATTCGTGTCGGCAAATGAATCATACAACTACCATCAATTGCTGTACGTCATAAAACCAGCAGGCGTTTCTGTAAGTCGACGAAGCCAACAGCCATTCATTTAAGTAAAAAAAAAGTCATTCATTTAGGTCATAGAAACGCCAGTAATTTCTGTAGATCGTTGAAACGCAAGTCATTTCTGTAGATCGTAGAAACGCAAGTCATTTCTGTAGGCCGTAGTAACGCCAGTCATTTCTGTAAATCGTTGAAAAGCCACTTATTTCTGTAGAACGTAGAAACGCCAGTCAAGTCTGATTACTACTAAGCTATGCTGTCTAAGCTATCTATCTATGCTAGTAAAGTCTAAGCTATGTACGTAAGTCGCGTAGAGCGGCGTGGCAGGCGGTACGGCCCCCTATGTAGTCAGCTTTGTAGGTCGTGCTGTCGGATTTGACGATAGTCGGATATAGACGGTGCTTTCCCCATAAATACAGCGAGCGAGCGAGTATAGTGCTTAAGTAATTAGTGCACCGTGTTTAAAGACGCGCTAATAGCGTGGCGCCAAACTGTAATAGCCTTCATCGGTTATAAAGTGGGGAAGAGAGCGAGAGAGAGGAGAGAGATGGACGGAGAGAGAGAGAATGAGGGAGATAAAGAGTGAGAGAGAGAGAAGGAGGCTGAGCGAACGAGAGAGAAGAAGAAAAAACGCGAGAGAGGAGAAGGAGAGAGAGAGAGAGAGAGAGAGAGAGAGAGAGAGAGAGAGAG
>NW_014579048.1:57223-62466 GCF_000485595.1 Priapulus caudatus
GTGTTGTGTTTGACGCAGAGATGAAAGGATATAAACGGCGTGAGAGATCGCCCTGACGGACGAGACTGCAGAGAGATGAGAGAGGAGATGTTTTTATCATGTTGTTATTTCTGCTATCGGAGGCTTGTCGACAACTTAACGCGGCATAATGATGTCTAGAGATACTTATTAATAACTAATGCCAAAATATACTTAGGCTGTCCGGAAAATTAATTGCGCCAAAAATAAAACGCGAATGCATGTGAATAATTCACTTTAAATCAGTAGTTTATTTCGAAATCAGAGTGATTTGTGTATCGCATGAGCCACTGTTCTCCATAACGAACTAAGCTGCTAACTTGCAGTAATCGTTCGACAGATTGTGAACCGTAACCAAGGTAGTTAGCTAAAATTGCTAAGACTGTTATCGCCGGCTAGGATTCTGTATAGACTGTGCGCAGTTGCGTGCGCCCAAAGCTAAACATCCATAGGTCGTGTACAATATATGACCCATGCATTCACTCTGTCTCATCATCGTAAAAGCTTTCAGCTCGGTAGCAAGCATCAAATATCAGTGACGCATTCACAGAATATCAGTGACGTATTCACAGAATATCAGGGACGTATTCACAGAATATCAGTGACGCATTCACAGAATATTAGTGACGCAATCACCGAATATCAGTGACGTATTCACAGAATATCAATGCAACTCTTAGACACCAATGCCGATTTTATTTATTAAAATTGACGCATTCCATTCGTCCGTCCGTCCACCCATGCATTCAACCATAACCAACCCACCCATGCATTCAACCATAACCCACCCACCCATCCATCCATACATCCATCAGTCCATCCATCCATCCATCCATCCGTCCATCAGTCCATCTATCCATCCATCCATCCATTTATCCATCCATATATCCACCCCACCTACCCACCCATCCATCCATCTATATTTCCATCTATCCATCCATCCATCTATCCATCTATTCATTCGTCCATCCATCCATACATCTGTCCACCCAGCCATCCATCCATCCATCCATCCATCCATCCATCCATTCATCCATCCTTCCATCCATCTATCCATCCATTAATCCGTCCATAAATCCATCAATCGATTCGAGAATCAGTAACAGAATATCTCCAGCTCTCGTCCTCAACCCCGAGGCAGACATATTTTATCGGCAGACATGCATTATGCTGAGAGTCTGCTTGTCTCCAATTACCGGACCAACGAAGCCAATCAACATTAGTGCTGTGGGTTGATCCTGCTAAGTCACACTATTTATGATTCCGCCTTCAAGACACACGACGAATTAATCAGTTTTCGCTGCCCGTCCGTAAAGCCACCGTACCGCTTCGCAGAAATACTAACAACTATTGGCGCCCCGTCATGCACGGGCCGCCGAACTACAATAGGACCTCGCGCCTATGTACGCCATCTACTGTTACGAAGTTTCTCAAAACCTCACACAGCACGCCACCTACCGTACGAAGTTATCACCTCGCGTAGTACGCCACCTACCGTACGAAGTTATCACCTCACACAGCACGCACCGCTTACCGCCTACGTAAAGTTATCACCTCGCAGCGTATACGCCCAGCCTACCGCTCACGGAAGCTATCACCCTCACACAGCCACCGTGCCACCTCGGTATACGCCGCCAACGGAAAGGTAGCAACGGAGAATCCACACGAGCGTTTGTCAGTATACGCCCGAGACCACCAGTCTCTAGAGTGAGCCACGAACCAATGTTAGTAACTATCCTTCGCCTGCATCGCTATTAAGGCTTGTGCATTTGATTCCCTGGTTGGTGTGCGAGCGTTCACCCCAATGTTAAGCCAAGCGCTTTGTGTCTCTGCCGGCCTGTTCGCGCCGATACAATGTTATACGTATATCGTATTGATTGAAAGGCAAGTTGCTTAACAACGCAGCAGCTTAGCCTCGTACCATCGCCGCTGCATGAGCCTGGGAACGACACGCAGGAGGGCTTTACACGCATCACTTGCATAACTCTCACACTGACGCTGGGGAGGGAGGGACTCCACCACCTGCACTTAACGCGTGGACACGCTCCGCGTACGCACATGCATTGCAAGCACCAGCCACGCCGAAAGCTCACTTTCACGGAGCTCAAATATGGGCCGCCACGCTCGCGGACGCGAGCGCCTGGTCCGCCCATGGAGAGCGATGTCGTCGGCGTGAATCCGCGTTTTATGCTCGGAATAGCTCGCGAGGCGAATCTCTCTCTCTCTCTCTCTCTCTCTTCCCCCCTCTCCTCTCTTTCTCTCTTCTCGCCGCTGTGCAGTTATATGCGCAGCAGAACAATGGGAGACAGGAATGTTGTATTCACCTGATCCTGCTGCTCACCTCTCTGGGTCTCGGCCACCCCTGGTTAGCCCGCTCGAGCACACATTACTCGCACAACACCACACACACACACCACACACACACATCAACACACACCACACTACACACACACACACACACGACACACCACACACACACACCACACAGCTACAGGCACGCATCATCACAACACGCACACGAACTAGTCTGTCTCTCTCTGATCTCTCTCTCAAGCTCGTGGGCGGCTCTCTCTTCTCCGGCTGTCTCATACCTCTCTCTTCATTCTTTTTTCTCTCTGCTTCTACCATCTCTCTCTCTCTCTCTCTCTCTCTCTCTCTCTGTCTCTCGCTCTCTCGTCTCTCTCTCTCTCCCTCTCTTCCCATCTTTCTCCATCTCTCTCTTTCTCTCTCCCCTGCCTTTCCTCGTCTTTCTTCTTCCCACTCCTTCCCTCCTTCCCAGTCTATCCTATATTAAAACCGCTCTTGCCTACCTGTCTCATGCAATTGTCCTGCACATTGCTTCTCACGTCCGCTATTCCAACGTGCGCGTCTCCCGTGCGGCGTGTCGAGCGGCGTCGCGCGGGCGCCCGTCCGCCGTTTGGTGTGCCTCTGTGTACCAGTCCGACGTGCGGCACACAATCTGCACGGGGTTCCTGGCAAACGAAGCCGCCGCATTGGATGCTGCTGCCCTGCTACGGTCCCACGGCGCGGACAGGCGTCAACCTCCGCGGTTCCGCTCGGGCCTAATCAGAGCCACAGGAAAGAGAATCGTCTTTGGAGCGCGCTCGGGTGTGTTGGCATCTCCGTGCCCGTGCCCTCGCGCGTGCTCCGGCCTGCCTGTCAGATGCTGTCGAATCAGCGGCAGGCGGGTCCGTGTCGTGGGGATTGTACGTACCTGCGCCACGCGAAACTCACACCCTTATGCTTCCCCCGGTTCGACCATGTGGCATCCGATTCTGGTGGTGTCCCGCTATATATACAGCCGGCGCACGGCAGTCGCGCGCACGCACGTTTCACACGCAACGACGCGCCAAAACGCCACGCCCCGTGCGCGGCCACCGAACGCACACCACACACAATTATACGCACACGCACTGCGCACGCACCCACCGCACGACCACGGCGTGCGACGCACACTACACAGGCACGGGCGCACGCGACGCAGCACACACGCACACACACGATCACACATCACACACGCACACATAGTAATAGTAGTATTTATTATCATAGGCACCTGCCCTACAGACCACGCAGTCGCAATAAGCCCATCGGGTAATGGTCTCCTATTTACTCTATATATTACGCGTTCTCTACGCGCGCCGAAGTTTAGATATGCAAGGTCAAACAAATCGCTGTGTACACCTAGCCGACTACGGTGCACATAAGACATCTCGCCCTATGATTGAGCAGGCTTCCACGCGTGCCTGTGTGCTGACTCTGTCGTGTGTTGTGTGGATGGTGTGTGCATCGTGTGGTAATTGTGCTGTTGCTGTGTGTGTGTTGTGTTGTGTGTGTGTGTCGTGTGCGCGTGCGTGTCGTGCGTGCGGTGCGTGTGTATGTGTGTGGTTGCTGTGATTTGTGTGGTGTGTGTGTGTGCGGTGTGGGTGTTGTGTGTGTGTGTGTGTGTGCTGTGTGCGTGTGTGTGTGTGTGTCTCTGTGTTTGTGTGTGTGCGTAGAATTTGCTTAGAATTCGTGCGCATTGCGTGCGAGCAGTTGTACGCCCACAACTGCCCATTCATACACGAGAGAGAAATCGGTCAACACTCTGATTCAGTATAATTATATCGTTTCCTATATAGATATTGCTACTCGCGGTCTGTCGATATGAAAAAATCTATCTCGATTCGCCGCTGGAAAACTGTACGCACGTGTGCCCACTCCACGCACACACACACACACCACACACACACAACACACACACACACACACACCACACACACACACACAACACACACACACACACACACACACGCACCACACACACCACACACACGCACGCACTCACCACGCACATGCACCACACACAGATCACACGCGACTCACCCAGCGCACAGACCACACACACGCACGCACGCACGTACGCACCAAGGCACTCAGCGTACGCCAGCAGCACGCACCGCACTCACGCTACGAACGCAACGCGTACGAGACACACACCGCACCGCACGCACCCCCCATATCATATATATATATATATAATATATATTCCACGAGGCACCCACTGATCCCCGCATCCCTGATGGTACCTATACATGGTATAGTCGCGCAATCTTTCACTGATTGCTCAATCTTACTCGGATTTTCTCCCAATTACTTCTCCATACAACGGAGAAGCGGGGGAGACACGTGACCGGGGTGTTTAACCTAGTCGTCAACGATTGCCTCTTTCATGCGACAAAGTCGGTGAGTGTGCATTTATTGGTACTTGACCTCTAACTTGCTCACGGCGTAATAAGCCCTACTTGAGTTTCAGCAGCACAATACTCATACCACAGTAATAAGTAATATAATAAGTAATAAGTAATAAGTAACACAATACTCACACCACACGAGTAATCACGGTGCATGTGCATACATGTATATAGCTACGATTGTAGTGTGTCCAATACACATTAATGCTGTTTTGATGCCCATAGATTAATGCTGTTTTGGTGTCCATACATGTATATAACTGCGATTGTAGGGTGCCCATACATTAATGCTGCGTTGGTGTACATACATGCATATAACTGCGATTGTAGGGTGCCCATACATTAATACTGTTTTGGTGTCCATACATGCATATAGCTGCGATTGTAGGGTGCCCATACATTAATGCTGTTTTGATTTCTATACATGTATATAACTGCGATTGTAGGGTGCCCATACATTAATGCTGTTTTGGTGTACATACATGCATATAG
>NW_014579049.1:0-427 GCF_000485595.1 Priapulus caudatus
ACGATGATGATGATGATGCCTTAATGATGACGATGATGATGATGATGCCTTAATGATGACGATGATGATGATGATGCCTTAATGATGACGATGATGATGATGATGCCTTAATGATGACGATGATGATGATGATGCCTTAATGATGACGATGATGATGATGATGCCTTAATGATGACGATGATGATGATGATGCCTTAATGATGACGATGATGATGATGATGCCTTAATGATGACGATGATGATGATGATGCCTTAATGATGACGATGATGATGATCATGACGACGACGACGGCGATGATGACGACGGTGCTGATGATGATGTTGATCATGATCATGACGACGACGACGACAACTTACACACACACACACACACACACACACACACACACACAAACACACACACACACACACACACACGCACACGCAC
>NW_014579049.1:6728-9933 GCF_000485595.1 Priapulus caudatus
AAGATACGAGAGAGATAGAGAGATAGGACAAGGAAAACAGGAGGAAGAAAGAGAGAAAGAGAGATAAGAAATTAATAGGAACGGAGAGGGAAAAGAGAGAGATAGAGAGAGAGAGAAAGAGGAAGAGAGAAAAAACGAAAAGAGAGAAAGAGGAGAGAAGAGAGAGAGAAGAGACTGAGAGAAGAGAGAGAGAGAAAGACGAGAGAGTAAGACGAGAAGAGCCGAGAAGATTAATTTAGATGAGGAGAAGAGAGAGAGAGAAGGAAGAGAGGAGATAGAAAGAGAGAGATAGATGAACGACGAGAGTATGAGAGAGAGAGAGAGAGGAGAGAGAAGAAGAGAGAGAGGAGGAGAAGAGAGAGCAGAGATAGATAGATAGAGAGAGGAGATAGATAAATAGATATTATAGATAGAGAGAAAAGAAGATAGATAGATTAGATAAAACGATGAGAGAGAGAGCTAGAGAGATAAAGAAAGACGAAGAGGAGAAGAGACGAGGACTGGACTAGAATGAGACGAGAGAGACGAGAGAACCCTGAGAGAGAGAGAGAGAGAGACGAGAGAGAGAGATGAGAGAGCATATGAGAGATTATGTAGCATATCTCCCATTATATACTCTTGATAATGATGATATATGAGTAATATCAAGAGCTAATAATTATTAATTATAATAGGTATTATTAGCTCTTGGTAATATTTGATGCGAAAATAAATGTTTCAGATCTATTGGCATACAATCTGATTGTCGTTGACCGTAGGCCAGACACTTGCAAAATGCATATGTGAAACTTGCCAAAATCCTACCCTCATATTTCATAATTAAAAATAAATAATAAAAACCCGTGTGATGTTTGCGGACCAGTCCTTATTCATTCACATACCAGAATTGAGCAAAATCCGTTGAACCTCAACTGACTATGCCCATTACATTTTGACCAAAATATGAGTCGCTCAAAAGACGTCACTGGCACCGTCTGCCTCCACAAAAAGGCCTTCAAACCTACTCCCATAGGCAGTAAAACACTTTATCCAATTTGCAAAATATGTCTCCTGGGTCAAACGCTTCTTGAGTATCGTTGACCGTAGCCAAATGTGTGACACGCGACGACCGACGTGACGCCTACGACGCGCACCGATCACCCCCAGGCGAATACTCATCTTAGACGATTCAAGGTGACTAAAATAGAATATAAAAAATAGGATAAGGTTGTCACTATTTTTATTTCGCAGGCTTTCAAGAAAACACATGTCTCTTCAGCATGCTCACAACCACAAAACGCGCGATTTTATCTTTGCGTCGCAACCATGCGCAGCTCAGATAGCAGCGATTTCTCTTATAACTATGGAAGCAATTACTAGCATCAGAAAACGAGAGCGCTTTCAATAAAAATATAAGCTAAACAAGCTGCCGCGAGGCGACAGCGCTCATCTCACTTCTACTCGGACTCTGCTGGGTGAGGGATCAAAGTAAACCCTTTGCCCAAATGTTTCACATACGCGTCCGAAACCCAGTCGAAGCACCAGGATGAATCAGGAACCTCTCCATAGAAGTTCGTTGGCGATCTTTATGAACGTTGCACCAGATGGCGCGTACGTTTAAGTGTCTTAAGCATTAAAAGAAGCTCCCATCTACGTAGTAGCAACAACTATTTGCTAAACACAATAGGTAAGCACATCATCCATTTACCTACGCAAGCCTACAGGCGCGAAGTAATTAGAGAGCTGCCACCTGTAACTAATTAAATCAGGCCGCAAAAAAACTACACATACTTATCCACCACACATTCCACTGCAGTTGGCATAAGTTACATGAACACACTGACATACAGTAATGCCATAGAAATTATACGATTAAGGAGCGATAAAACCTTCTCCTCAAAAACCAAATTTAGCTGTTGAAATTTCACTTGACATTGTAGCCTTCATACATCCAGCATGTATAGCATTTTTCCCTTTTTTAAAACTAGCGGCGGGGCCCCCAAAATAACCCGGAAGTCATAATTCTTTCAAACAGAAACAAATATCCATGTTAACCCTCCTCTTGAGGTCAAACGGTTATCATGACACTTACTCTTTGCCATGTCAGCGGAAAGTACATTCATGCGTTTTTTCAATAAACCCATAAAAAATGTAGTCACGCCCTGAAACAAAAAATTTTGCAACCTCTGTCAGACCATGTCCTCAGAAAATGTCAAAAATCTGCCCTGTGCCCATTGACCTTCACCTGGGACCTCCAATTTCGCGCATGATGCTTCCCTACCCATTTCTTCTATGCTAACACCGACTATCACAAAACCTAGTCGAGAATTTAATTTGGTGCCCAATCTGCATCCCCCTATTACCTCAATTAAAAAATTCCCACCTTCTTTATCACCTCGTGATCTACCTGTGACCCCCAGCTCCAATCCCAACTCTTTTGACCCATCCCCCCCCCCAACCCCCAAAAATCGGACCGTACAATCGAGCGCGTTTAAGATTTGATCCCAACTTTGACGCACGCCGGACGCACACGACGCACTCTCATGCCCGATTCTACAAGCTGCAATCGACTATGAGATACTCAATAAATACGAAATCTAGTACTACAAGTCTAATGTGTCTATACTCTTTAGTTATTATTTATTACATATATATATTATTAATTATAAATTATTAGTCATCAATGAGCATTTATCACCCTGTGTTGTCTACACAGCACATTTATTCATTATTCATATTATGATAATAGATATATATTAATACTTCTTCCTCCTCTCTCTCTCTCTCTTTCTCTCTCTCTATCTATCTATCTCTCGCCAACATGAAAACAGTATCCACCGCGCGTCCTCACACGTCCGACGCGTGTGTCGTGTGTAGTCAGTCTAAAACACATCAAAACACACAAAAACACATTTAAAAACATCAACACGTCTAAACACATCAACCGCTGCTGCAAAGTTGTGCTTGCATCAACGACGTCGAACCCGGGTCGTGTAAAATCCCTCGTGAAAAGCCTACGGATATAATAATAACCGCAAAGAAGAATCGCTAGCGAAATCACCGCTGAGATCTGAGTGAGTGGGAGAGAGGGAGAGGGGAGGGGAGAGAGCAAGAGCGAAAGCAAGAGAAGGAGAGAGAAGAGCAAGCGGAAGAGAAACACAGAGAGAGAGACAGATAGAGAGAGAAAGAGAGAGAGAGAGAGAGAGGAAGGAAAGGAAGAGACACA
>NW_014579049.1:10814-16590 GCF_000485595.1 Priapulus caudatus
GGCAGGAGGAAGGGCAGGCAGGCAGGAGGAAGGGCAGGCAGGCAGACAGGAGGGAGGGCGTGCAGGAGGGAGGGCAAGCAGACAGGAGGGAGGGAGGGCGGCCAGGCAGGCAGGCAGGCAAGAGGGAGGGCGGACAGGCAGGCAGGAGGGAGGGCAGGCAGGCAGGCAGGCAGGAAGGAGGGCGGGCAGGGAGGCAGGCATGAGGGCAGGAGGGAAGGCAGGTAGGCAGGAGGTCGGGAGGGAGAGCGGGCAAGCAGGAGGAAGGGCGCTAGGGAGAGGGGAGAATTTTCGGCGGGACGCGAGAGAGATATTCGCGGAGAGACGCGAGTCAATCGTCGGCTTCGGCGGCCCGACCTGGCGGCCATGCGATCGGGCGCAGCCGTAAATACACTTAGAATGGCGTAGCATGGTATAAATCCCCCCTGCGGTAAACCTTCCCCTCTACATTGCACATGGGCATGGGCAGTTCCTAGCAGAGTGTACCATAACTGTGAGTTGGATGCGGCATTCATTGCCCACGCGCGATGCAAAGGGGGGAACGTTTTCCACGGGGGAGGGATGAATTCCGCGCCGCGACGGCAGCCGCTCGCTCGTCTCCCGGGCGACGGACATCGCGCGCGCGGCAACTGATGCACGAGCAACTCTATCGCCCCCTGGAGGAACACCGGCCGGACGATTAAATTCTTTCTCTTCAAAGGGACGACTGCTCCAGTTGAGCCGATTACCCCGTGCATGAGCTCGCTGATCGAGGTTTTGCTCCGGAATCTCCGGAATCTATTGCTCTCACGAAGCCAATTAGACGATTTATTAGTTTTCGAATGCACTTATGAGCGGAGTCCGCTCTCTCTATGCCGTACATTAAACGACGCAACGCGAAACGTTGATTCGAAAGTCTTCCGGGCATTCGTTCGTCTGAGATTTTTTCCGCGTCGCTGCCGACTGCTTGACCTTCGGTAGGGTCGTTACCGCGCGCCGGCGAAAGTCGCAACGAACTCACAGCGACACGGCGAAAGTCACAACGAGCTCACAGCGACACGGCGAAAGTCACAACGAACTCACAGCGACACGGCGAAAATCTCGAAAAGCTAGCGCCGACCGCTAGCGCCCTCACCTGCACTGCGACGTCGCACACGTTCAGCTGCGGCGTTCCCGCCACCAGGTTGCGCTTGTGTTCCACGACGATGCGTCGGATCGGCGACATGGCGGCGTCGTACTCGGGGGAGGAGAATCTAAAACGGCGGAAACGAACACGGAACGAAAGCCAATTTTGTGTCAATTTTGTCTATTTTAAGATATCCAATCGCCTTTCCGTCGAGATTTCGGAGCGAATTAGGATACGAAGCGCGAGTTAGGAGATGAAGTGTGCATAGAATACTGAGCCAACGAGTGCACCATCTGGCCTGGCCACTTATAGCCACTGCGGAGAAAACACTTAGTCGCACGCAACTCGTAAATTAATACATAGAGTATGTGCCTCCACACTGCTACCCGCCGCCCCGGGGGAGCATCGTAGCTGCAATTGTTTTTTTAATTTGACGAGAAAAACACGCGGTCCTAATCACGAACATTGACGCGAAATCGCGAGGGGATGACGGAGCACCAAAAATATCATCAATGCAAACAAGCGCTGCGTAAAAAATGCCCAATTGGTCGCTGCCAATGTCGAACACGAATTCGATTCGAGGTGCGGGAACGAGCGAGGGAATGACGAACGGCGGAATGCAACGACGCACGTCGGAACGCAACGACGCACGTCGGAACGCAACGACGGCAACGTGCGGAAACGGCAAGCGACGGCAGCGTCGGAAAGCGCAACGTACCACTTTCGGAACGCAACGACCAGCGTCGGATACGCAACGACGCAGTCGAACGCAATGGACGCAATGTAGGAACGCAATGATGGCAGTCGGAAACATCGACTCATTGCAAGCCAGATGGAGATTACAAGAAAATTTTTGAAGGCGGGTTTAGGAAGATTGTACTCAACGGCTATTATACCACCATATATCTACATACAGGAGGGGGCAGGGTGGGGGTTTGGAGGCGGGTGGAGGGGGCTGCTATAGGCAAGAGCAGTTTCAGGTCCTTTGTAACAGTCAACAAATCCATGTTAACCGTCCTCTTGAGGTCAAAAGGTTATCCGACACTTACTCTTCGCACGTCAGGCCGAATGTAGATTTCATGTCTTTCAATAAAGTGGTATACCAACGGTAGGTCACGGCTGAAAGCAAAAAAGTTTTTGGCACTCGGGTCTGTTAGAGCCCATGTCCTCAGAACAATGTCTTGATACCTTTCCCACTGCAGCTTTGACTGTGACCTCGCAATTTCGCGCTGGTGATGGTTTCCTCCCCATCGAACACTATACATCAAATATTAAGAGGGTAGGTCAAGCCGTTGCGATTTGTGCGCGCAATTCCGTATTTCCTCACTATACCTTAAGTTAAGGGGGAAATATTCGCCCTTCATTGACCATCTTGACCTTTGACCGCTTGACCGCCCGAAATTCGACATCCCGATCCTTTTTGGCGATACCGGCCCACCCGACGTCGAAATATATGCAGAGCGCGTACGTCGAATGGTTAAAATCTGTCGTCGCAACTGTTGACGGAGCGGGCACGGTCGGACACTCATGCGATTCTACCACGCTGGGCATCCGACTGTCGTCAGCTGAGGGTGATAATAATGCTTTAGTTATTTTAAGCGAGCCTTGTTTGTGCTTAGCTAACAGGATCAACTCAGATAGCGGACATTACGGAGCGTCCGTCCGTGAATCTGCGGGCTGAAGCAACCGAGAAACGGCTGCCCGCCCAGACGTGCTCAGGCGATTACTAACGGAGGGCGTGAAGTCCTCGAGTAAAGCGACGCGAGAGAACACGCTCGCCCCGCCTCCCTGGCAATTTTATTCAGGGGGAAAATCAACAGAGTGAGAAGCTGTCTCTCTCTGCTTCCCCCCCCTTCTGCTTGACGGCGCCGACGCTTTCCTCTCTCTCTCCGTTCGCTCTCTCTCTCTCTCTCTCTCGCGGCCCCCCCGTCTGCTTCGTCGTCTATTTGAGTGCTCTCCTCTCTCTCTCTCTCTCATCTACTCTCTCTCTCTCGATCTCTCTTCTCTCTCAGTCTCTCTCCTCTCCTCGTCGTCTCCGGTCGCATCTCTTCGCCTCTCTCGTCTCTCTGTCTCTCTCTCTCTTCCTCCTCATCTCTCCTTTCCTCAGTCTCTCTCTCTCTCTTTCTCTCTCTCTCTCTCTTTCGCCCCCTGAAGTTTTAAAGTTGCTTTAGTCATTTTAACAGGACGTGTTCATCTTAGCCAAGATCGAGTCGGACTCTCGGTAAGGCGGTTGGAGAAACGGCGCGCGCTCGCGCACTTACCTCACGGGGAATTTTTCGCCGGGGTCGCGGCCGAGGTGGAAGAGCAGGGGTCGCGCCGTGTGGTTCTGCTGCTCGTGCTGCGTCATGTTGGCCAACACCTGTCCCGGACAGAAGTCGATGCCCTGCAGACATACACACACACGCGCGCATTAACGTATAACACAAACACTCGCACATATGTACATATATGTGCGTGTATACATATATGTATATGTATGTATATTATATCAGGAGTAGATAATAGAGACTCTATTATCTACTCCTGATTATATATATCTATATATCTGTATATATATATACTTATAAGACGCAGGAATATGTGTAGTGTATTTATAGCGTGAACAAACATATATCTATACTATGCTATACTATATGTAGTACAGTTATGTTCATGCATGTATGCATATATACATATATGTATATATATACACAAATATACACGTGACACGTGGTAGAAGTCAACTGTATATATATATATATACACAAATATACACGTGACACGTGGTAGAAGTCAAACCACATCTAGTCTGGGTCCCATTACTAGAAATATGCACGCAAATACAAGTATAAAGAAAGCAAACCTGAAGAAATGAATGAAAACCTGAATGAAAACGAGTTACGGAAGCAATTCGTGTTTCTATTTATAAATTCATAACTCCATTTCAAATTTCTTTGAAGGACAAAAATTTGCCAATATGTTAATTACATCAGATGTTACGGCAGGGCCCCACAATAAAAATGACAACGGTAATTTGTGCATACATAATTAAATTTATTTGTCTAAAGCCTTGAATAATGTATAATAGGCCTCGAACGAAATCGCACGCATATTAATGACAAAATAAATGTGACAAGAGCCACGTGAAAATACTCGCAATCATAATTAAGGGAATTAATCAATATCATGTTTAATTATTAAGCTAATGCAAACGCTAGTCACTTAAAACCACATGTACCACTTTAATCTCGTCCCAGCCATTCGACCAAGTCCAATAATGGGCCTTGTAAAATCCATATCTGACTGCCATCATCTCATTTCCTCGATAGAAGAACACTGGTCTACATTAGAATAAAAATGGGGGAAAGTGAGGTATATATACGTACACCACCAAGAAGACAATTAAGTTCACTACTACATAAATAGCACATACATGCATGGTATCGAGAGCTCATAAACTACACAGCAATTTATGTACCCTAAATATATAAATAACGGAACGCAACGACGCACGTCGGAACGCAACGACGCACGTCGGAACGCAACGACGCACGTCGGAACGCAATGACGCATGTAGGAACGCAATGATGCAGGTCGGAAAACATCGACTCATTGCAACCAGATGGAGATTACAAGAAAATTTTTGAACGGGTTTAGGATGATTGTAATAACCTATATACACACATATATATACATACAGGGAGGGGGAGGGTGGGGGTTTGGAGCGGGTGGAGGGGGCTCTAATAGCAAAAGCAGTTTCAGTCCTTTGTTAACAGTCAACAAATCCATGTTTAACCCTCCTCTTGAGGGTCAAAAGGTTATCCGACACTTACTCTTCGCACGTCAGCGGAATGTAGATTTCATGGTCCTTTCAATAAAGTGGTAAAAACGGTAGGTCAGCGCTGAAACAAAAAAGTTTTGCACTCGGTCTGTTAGACCATGTCCTCAGAAAATGTCTGATACCTTTCCCCCACTGCACTTTGACCTGTGACCTCCAATTTCGCGCTGGTGATGGGTTTCCTCCCCATCACACTATACATCAAATATTAAGAGGGTAGGTCAAGCCGTTGAGATTTGTGCCGCAATTCCGTATTTCCTCCTATACCTTAAGTTAAGGGGGAAATATTCCCCCTTCATTGACACATCTTGACCTTTGACCCTTGACCCCCAAATTCGACATCCCGAGTCCTTTTTGCGATACCCCCCCCGACGTCCCAAATATCAAGACCGTACGTCGAATGGTTAAAATTTGTGTCCAACTGTTGACGGACGCACGGTCGGACAATCATGCGATTCTACAAGCTGCATCCGACTTCGTCAGCTGAGCTGATAATAATGCTTTAGTTATTTTAACGAGACTTGTTTGTCTTAGCTAACAGGATCAACTCAAGATAGCGCAATTACGAGCGTCCGTCCGTGGAATTGCGGGCGAAGCAACCGGAGAAACGCTGCCCGCTCCAGTACGTGCTCAGCGATACTAACGAGCGTGAAGTCTCGGTAAAGCGACCGGAGAAACACCTCCCCGCCCCCTGCAATTTTATTCAGGGGGGAAAAATCAACGTGGGAACTTCTCTCTCTCTCTCCTCCCCCCTCTCTCTCGCGCGCACGCTTTCTCTCTCTCTCTCGCTCTCTCTCTCTCTCTCTCTCTTTCTCGCTCTCGCTCTCTCTGCTCTCTCTCTCTCTCTCTCTCTCTCG
>NW_014579049.1:16600-27552 GCF_000485595.1 Priapulus caudatus
AGATGTGTAACTGCGCCGAACAAACGTGGTAAAACAGGCCCTGACAACGCCGCAGAACCCTCTTGCGCCGTTTCGTACTAGCGATGACGCGGTGGGAGAGTGGGTGCTGTCCTTCTTTTTCTTCATTACCTTTCTGCGCAAACGGAGGTCCATGCAAATCGCTCATCGTGGTTGTGTGTAGCCACCTGGCGCGATCGATAGCGCGTCGAGTCAGCGAGTGGCGAGTCAGCAGCAGTCCACCATGAGGGCGTCGGAGTCAGGGCAAGGCATAGGCGAGTACAGTCAGGCAGCCGCCACAGCAGCACGGCGACTACTCGTAAGACACATACATGTTACATGCTGGCGAGGTAATGCACTCTCTCGTGAGTGCGCCTCTGTCTACGTTTATAATGCTGTGCTAACCCTAAAACTATGGGCAACCTAGCCGGTAAACACAGACGCTGAATCTTATGATCCACCTGAACCGCGCTTCGTCCCTTCGATGCGCGGGGGAAACTCTTTCCTGTTGTTTCTCCTTTCTTCCTGTTCTGTTTCTTTTTCCTGTTCATCTGTTCTTTTTTGTGAATCTTTCTCTTTCTGTTGACGGACGAGGGACTTTTTCTCGCGTAAACAGGCGACAGCGAATCTCCTCTGCGTGCCGCCGTCTGCACGGCCCGTGAATCCCGTTCGATCGACGACTTTATCCGCGCGGGCAGGAAGAATCTCACTCTCTTCTCTGTTGCCGGGCGGTCCGCAAAGAGCAGGTCAAAGACAGCTGTCAAGAGCAATGTCAGAAACAAAATTTTGGTTCTTAACATTAACTTTTTCTCGGTTAGACCAGTTGACAGAAACGCTGCCAAGTTAGCGAGATGATGAAAAATTCATTAGGCAAGTATTTCCTCATACAATACGAAACACAGTGATGTTCGACGGTCTAGGAGGAAATTGTTAAGTGTTAAGACTAATGTTAAAGACTAATTTTGTTTCTGACAATGGCCCCAGGCCTCTAGACAGGCGAGCTATAGATAATGTTAAGACTAATGTTAAGAACAAGACTAATGTTAATTAAGACTGATGTTAAGAACAATGTGAAGACTAATGCTAAGAATAATGTTAAGGACTAATGTTAAGACTAATGTTAAGACTAGTGTTAAGACCAATGCTAAGACTAATGTTAAGACTCATTTTGTTTCTGACAACGGGCCCCAGGCGTCTAGACAGGCTAGCACCGTGATGGATCTGTTTGCCACCGCTCTGGACGTAGCCGGCGTGGCGGGCCCCTGGGTGACAGGGTGATCGATGGACGGAGCTTCAGGTCAGCTCTCACCACTGGCGTCGTCGAGGATAGGTAAAGGACTCTTCCGCTAGAGGTCACCGCCAATCGGAGCTTACGCCCGAAGAAGTTTTTTTTCAGAAATTTTCGCAACAAACATACCCGCAAGCATCGTGCATATATATAATATATATATATATATATATATAGTATATATATATTTATATTAGCATATATTTAGGGTAGCAATAATTGCTGTATAGTTTATGAGCTTTCTGATACCATGCATGTATGTGCTTATTTAATGTAGTAGTGCACTTAATTAATTGTCTTCATGATGGTGTACGTTATTATAACCGTCACTTTCGCCCCTTTATTTTAATGTAGACCAGTGTTCTTTTACTATCGGGATATGATATATGGCAAGTCAGATATGGATTTTAACAATGGCCGCATTAATTGGACTTGTCAATGCTGGGACGAGATTAAGGTGGTACATGTTGGTTTTAAGTGACTAAGCCGTTTGCATAGCTAATAATTAAACATGGATATGATTAATTCCCTTAATTATGTGCAAGTATTTTCAACAGTGGCCTCTTGTACATTTATTTTGTCATTTAATAATGCGTGCGATTTTCGTTCGAGGCGCTATTATACCATTATTCAAGGCTTTAGACATAATATATTTAATTATGTATGCACAACTTACCGTTGTCATTTTTATTGTGGGGCACACTGCCGTAGCTATTGATGTAATTAATCCATATTGGCAAATTTTTTGTCCTTAAAGAAATTTGAAAATGAGTTATGAATTTATAAATATAAAAGAGATACTTCCGTACATCATTTTCATTTCAGGTTTTCGTACAATTTTTTCAAGGTTTGCTTTCTTTTATACTTTGTATTTTGGCGTGCATATTTCTAAGTAATGCATGGGACCGCAGACGTTAGGATGTGGTTTGACTTCTACCGCCAGCGTGTCCCACAGTGTATATTTGTGTATAATATATATATATCAGATATATATATATATATATATATATACTATATTGTATATATGCATACATGCATGAACATAACTGTACTAACATATAAGTATAGCATAGTATACGATATGTTTTTCCAGCGCTATATAAATACACTACACATTATTCCTGCATCTAATAAGTATATATATATACAAATATATATATATAATCAGTGAGTAAGAATAATATAGATATATCTAATATTATCTACTCCTGATATAATCAGAAGTAGAATAATAGATTATCTTACTGCCTATTATAATATACATAGCATATACATATTATGTATATTATGCACAATAATGTACATATGTGGCGTGTTAGTGGCAGCAGAATAACTCACAACAATTGTGCGATTTTATGATGAAAACATGAAAATTTCTACCATAGTATTGTATAGCACCATGAGTGTTTATTTGCAGAATGTGGAGGGAAGTCAGATTGACCTCTGAGGACCGTGATGAGGTCAAATCAAAGATAGGCGCGCCCAGTCAGCACCGGTGTCCAATGTGCAAACGCACTTATATTTTTGGAACCCAACATGTAGAAAACCGTTTAAGTGGTGGTCAATTCCAACAAATTGGGGATGACCATTCATTTGGTGATACTTTGATGAGATTGCCAGAACTCAAAGAACATGCATTTAGGTCAAGGTCAAGGTCGAATATATACGTTTCAAAAAAGTCGATATACCTAATTTTTAAATATCCTATTGGTAATGTTCAAAACAGAACAGAACACACAGCACAGTCACAACAAAACAGCACATAGCAGCTTTGCACACTTGCAGCGTCCAGTGCAACGCTTTCTCCGCAGCGACTATGCGATCAATTCATGGCTCGATATTTGGGCTGGCTTAGGGAGGAGTGTCGTGCAAAGAGGGCTGCCACCGCCAATTTGTTTCCGTTGTCCAGCCCCATCAGGATGATTTCTGGAATTCTGGATCCATGACCAAATGCCTGTTCTAAATGTGCCTGGTAGCAAAGAGCGCTTGATGTGCTGCTTGGGTTTGGTGGGAATGTTCTCTAAGATATCTAGACTTCTGTGGAAGAGCTGTTTTTCTGGGCATCATTTACTTCGCTGTGCTCTGCACTGGTTTGGTCATACAGGCAGCACCAAAATCGCTCTAGCAATAAACATTAACCTTCACTGACCTCCACTCGGCATGGCATAGGAATTTCACTGAAAGCATCAGTTCAACTCTGGTAAAGACTTCCAGTTTTCCAGGCAGCCTCCTTTTTCTCTGTTAGCAAATGGCAGATACAGTGTTACATCCGGTAATACGCGTGAAGACTGCGGGAGAGGTGAGACACTGTTGGTTTTTGGATTTATTGTGGCAAGCATTTTATGTGAAACAGCCAATTACCGAACGCTTGAGCCAACGACCAAAGGCATACCCACAGTTTCATCAGGAGCTATCTAGCATAAAATGAAGCCACCAGCAGTTTCTACCACATCAGTTACAATGGTACCGTATGGGTCACTTCTACACCCTCTTTTGCAGCAGCATCTGCGCAACATGCAGAAGTTAAGACAAAGTGTCAGCCTGCGCTTGTGACATGGGGCAAGGCGCCCAAGGATGACTAGGAGCAGGAGACACAGACCCCACTTCCAACTGTTTGGCCAATACAGTTTTCTTGACTTCTGCTAAGAGAATGTGAACGGCCGAGCCTCGCGTGATCAGACAAGCAACAATTTGTTTTGTTCTCGAAGGAAGTCCTTGCCAGTTCTTTGGCATCACAGTAAAGGAGACCCCTTTTTATGATGCCCTTCCCCGATTCTGTCTGAGTGAGGCTTTTGGGCTGGCAGGTAGTTTATACATCCAGACAAGTCGATGCGGCTGCATTTTCTCGAGTTGAGCTAGAGATGTATGGTGCAAACCTTTTTTTCTGCATACATCTTTAAATGTACATTGAATGTCCAGGATTAGCGATTTTGAACCCCACAGCTGCACCATCAAAATTGTTGCATCAGGCCACAGGCACAGCTACTTGTTCGAGCAGATCTGTTTCCAGGTAAGAAGTAGATCTGCTTTACCCCCAAACCGCATTTTTCCTCCAGTTGATCAGAGCATGGCGGGGCTGCCATGGTTTTCATGGGGAAAAAAATTGTTTGATGGTCTCAATCTCGAGTTTGACAAGGAAGATGTACAGCCTCAAAAGAGACCACAGTTACTCTTCAGTGCTGCGAGCTGTGTGCCTTCTGTTTTGACTTAACATGACGCGGTGGCCTACTGAAAGTGGCAACTTGTTCTTTGAAGTGTCTGTTTAATGTGGTCCACTGTTCTAAACCTTTCTGTCAAAACTTAGTGTACTGCTCGCGCCACCAAAGGGTCTCAATCCTATCTCGACAATTTCAGCCACTTGGGTGTCCCATGATGTCCTTGTGTCAATGACTAGTAAGGTCTGGCTGTTGTCTAAGAAATGAATTCTACCACTCTCTTTCAAGCACTGTGACAAGTGCCTTAACCTGACCTTCAGGAATGCTGGCTTGCACTCTGCCGGTTGCTGGTCATGGTGAGGGTGTCGCAGTATCAAACAGCCTCAGCCTCTGTTGAACTTTATAAGGCATGTTCCTCAAAACTCCTGTAGTAATTCTGACAATTTCTGGCCCTGCTACCATCCGCGTCTGAGTGCTCCTGGATTGCCTGTCAGTGTCAGTCTCTAGCTATACCATACCAGAACCTTTCACCTCATTGCCATTGTTTTGGTCAATGGGACTGGGTCAATGCCATAGGGCAGAGAGAAGCTGTTGGCTGTGTTTTTGTGCACCACACAATTTCCCACTTGAATTCTGCGCTAGGACATTTGGGTTTTTTTTCAGCAATGAGTCGTCATGTCACGATGTGTTACGGAAGCCACCGTGGAGTATGCGTGTGATTGCTAGAGCAATACATCCAGGCATTATCTGCGTCAGGATTCCAACGTTACAACATGAAAGTTACGCTTTAGCGAAGTGAACGCTGAATGTACCGCAGCAGAGAAGCACCAAGGCCAGGGCCTTGAGCACAGTAGTCAAAGTGGACACTGGCTGTAGCACCACTCCTCATAAGAATCGGACTTATCTGCGTAGCATGGCATAGTATTATCGATGCTGGCAGTCTCGATTGTAGGCTTGTTGAATCGAGTGTATAAAGGCTTGTCAGGCTGTGACCTGTGTACATGGCTGTGTCCTTGGTGCATGCCCTGGCAATGTATGAAAGGAATTTGCTGTTTCCGGAACTTGCAATGTCAGCTTGTACCAGGGCGTTCGTCCAACCACTGTCTTCCACCAGTCTCCCATCACTTCACGTTGCCAGGGGGGGGGGGGGGGGGGGGGGGGGGGGGGGGGGGGGGGGGGGGGGGGGGGGGGGGGGGGCGGGGGGGGGGGGGGGGGGGGTGTTGATGTGTAGACCACCGGAACATGATCCACAAAGTGATCCTCTTCTGTGAGTGGCTGGCCACGGTCCATCTTGGACTTTCCTTATGCAAGAGGCATGACAATGGTTGGTCAGCAGCAAGGACAGGAATCTGGCCAGGGTTCAAAGTGCTGGCACACTTGAAAATGATCATCAAATATATGGGAATCTAAGATTATTTTGAATACGACATGACATCTCTGGTTCATTGTTTAATTGTCTGTGTTTATTTGCAAATTTTAACTATATTCTTATTTTTTGGTCAATTTTGACATTGACCATTGGCCTAAATGCATGGTCCTTTGAGTTCTGGCGATCTCAAAAGGTATCACCAAATAAATGGTCATCCCCAATTAGTTGGAATCGACACTTAAATGTTTTTCTTACGCTGTTTTGGTTCCAACAATCAAGCGCGTTTTAAACATTAAACGCCGGTGGACTGGTGGCCATCTTGGATTTGACCTCTCACGGTCCTCAGAGGTCATATCTGACCTTCCCTCCCACATCTGACAAATAAACATCATGGTATATACTAACTAATCTAGAATTTTCATGCTTTTCTCATAAATGCACAATTGTTATAATATAAGAGCTTATCAACTGTAGCTAATGTGTTTGTGTGTTATACGTATAAATGCGCGCGTGTGTGTGTCCTGTCTCGCAGGCATCGACTTCTGTTCCGGGACAGGTCGTTGGCCAACATGACCAGCACGAAGAGCAGAACGCAGCACGGCGCGACCCCTGCTCTTACCACATCGGCCGCGACCCACGCCGCGAAAATTCCCGCAGTGAGGTAAGGTGCGCGAGCGCGCGCCGTTCTCCAACCGCCTTACGCGAGAGTCCGACTCCGATCTTGGCTAAGATGAAACGTCCTGTTAAAATGACTAAAGCAACTTTAAAACATTCAGGGCGAGAAAGAGAGAGAAGAGAGAAAGAGAGAAGAGGAGAGAGAGAGAGAGAGAGAGAGAGAGAGAGAGGAGAAGAGAGAAGAGAGAGAGAGAGAGAGAGAGAGAGAGGAGAGAGGAGAGAGAGAGAGAGAGAGAGAGAGAGAGAGAGAGAGAAGAGAGAGAGAAGAGAGAGAGAGAGAGAGAGAGAGAGAGAGACGAGAGAGAAGAGAGAGAGAGAGAGAGAGAAGAGAGAGAAGTAGAGAGAGAGAGAGAGAGGAGAGATGCAGCGAGAAGAGAGAAAGCTAGCAGCGAAGAGGGAAAGATGAGAGAGAGTAGCGAGGCGAGAGAGAGAGGAGAGAAAGCGTGCGGGAGAGAAAAAGATGAGTATGCGAGAGAGAGGGGGGATATGTCTATGGCACTCGTTGCCAATGCCTGTGCCGTCGCACAGCCTCAGGCAAGCAGGCAGATACAACTGCTGACAGTCACACACAGACACACACAAGACTGTCTGTAACACTGCCTGGTGGCAGTGCCGTAACGAGGGCACTGAACACACAGACTACAGGATACGTCCGTAACGGATGTAGCTCTAGTACGTACTATACCCCGCTTACATTGACTGCCGCTGGCGTCAGTCAATGTAATATAGGAGGTGTACAACAGTAAGCTTCCGCAATTGTTCACCGTTGCACTATTTCGTCTCTAGAAAAGGCCTTTTTTGGCTCTTTTTTTCGCCGAAATTCGGCACTAGAGTGCAATAATTTGCATTATGCACGCAAGGTAGATGCCTCGTGGACGTCTAGAAAGCATTAGAAGTAAAATTATTTTAGTTGTGTAATTGTGCCATTCCAGCTAGTGGCGTAGCCATGGTCGCCGGTCGGTCATTTTTGTGTATGAAAAGCGATCCGACTACTCTGTAGAAATTCGCATCATAGAGCTGGCAAAAGTTTCGAGCGGAGCATAGACATGATAGAGCACGAATCTGTAGTTATTTAACATGAATAAAGTGTATGTTTTGTAAGCGCAGTAACAGTGTGCGTATTTTTAATTAATTTCTGTTCGATGCTTA
This sequence comes from Priapulus caudatus, assembly GCF_000485595.1. NCBI lineage: Eukaryota > Metazoa > Priapulida > Priapulimorpha > Priapulimorphida > Priapulidae > Priapulus > Priapulus caudatus. Next base: position 24,234 of record NW_014579049.1, read on the forward strand.
TTCAGGCCTGCCGCCTATGGAGGCGCCCTCTACTGTTGTTCAACACCTATACTATAGTACTAGAGCTATATATGTGTCTAGAATTTTAGAAACTGTTCGCGAGATATTAGAGTTAGTACACGAGTTAGACGGCGAACCGAACTGACCAATCTCGAGATTGGTGAGCTCGGTTCATGAACCGTGTTGGCACGTGAACCGAGGTGACACGTGAGCATAACGGATGTATCCGTGGCGTTAGTCTGTGCTGAACATTCGCTCATTCGCACTGAACATTAGACACGAGGCTCTTTTCACAGTGAAATTAAGCCATAATACTTATGTACATATGTAACGTACATCGTCCATGAGCATTATTATTATATTATGCGGAAGATCTCCATCGTTTGCGCCGCATAATGACACTAGAACCACAATAATAACAACATTCAACTTCACGCAGGCTGCTGCTGACTCGCCACTCGCTGACTCGACGCGCTATCGATCGCGCGGTGGCTACACACACACACGAGAGCGATTGCATGACCTCCGTTTGCGCGAAGGTAATGAAGAAAAAGAAGGAAAGACCCCCCATTCTCCCACCGCGTCGCGTATCGAATGGGCCAAGGGGTTCTGGCGGACGTGTCAGGGCCTGTTTTACCACGGTTGTTCGGCGTTACACGTGTGAGGTAATCCCTACTAATCAGGATTATTCGTTATCAGGCAAGTAGGCCCTACTTCGATCGGATCAAGCAGAATAACGGCGACAATTAATCAAGGGGCACATTAATTAATTAATTAATTAATTAACGGGCGCATATGCAGCTTCCGGAACGCTCGACGGGATTTCGAGCCGGCGCCGCGCACTCACAGTGCCTGGGTTCTTGATTTGGCCGGGCCACCACGCTATAGCTGGCTCTCTCATTCCTCCCTCGAATGTCGTCTGCTTGCCGCACAGGAAAGGTCCGTTGCTGCCACCTGTTGGCAGCGAAATCACTCAACGACGTTCGTATAATTAACATGTTCAACGCTGCCTCGTTAACAACTTTAAAACAAACTTTTTAACGAGCAGTGCGACGTACGTGCCAGTCGAATGTTTCCTAACACGACAAGCATACACCATACAATCCTACAATGCAATAGCTTGCCAATAGGGCAACCCTACAACCTGGAGGGAAATGGAGCGGAAGGCAATCAACCGAGAAACATGGATGAAGTTCACCAATGACCTGTGTCTCCCAGGAGACTGAAGGGTCTAAGAAAACAATCCTACAACTTCTTGTCAACAGGGTAACCACAATGGGTACACCAGCGTTAGATGGAGGAACCCCTCCGTCGCAGCCATGAGCAGACGAATTCGAAAATTCCGCGCCCACGCGCGTGCGAAATCGCCACTCACTCGCGGCTCTGTCGGAGACGGCTGCTCCGTTGTCTGACGTGAAGAACACGAACGTTCGCTTGTCGATTGCGAGTCTTTCGAGCGTCCGGAGGATCGCGCCGACTCCGTGGTCTAACTCCATCACCGCGTCGCCGTATCTGCGGGGCGGCAAATCAGAATCCCCGATCATATGAGCGCTGAGTTTGCTGCTGCAGGCAACGTGAAATACTGTATACGCTGTATATTTCGCGGTGGTTTAATTTTCGCGAATTTCGCAAACGCGTCCCCGACCACGAAAGTAACCACACGCGCAGGGGCGGATCCAGAAGGTTTGGGTGACCAGTTTCCATAGTTCTAGTCACAGCTAGGGGGGTCCAGGGGCATGCCCCCCCCGGGAATTAAAAAAAAGGCTATATTTGGTGCATTCTGGTGAATTTTGAGGGTCAGTTCTGAAGATACCCAGCCTGTGACCGGTTTCTGGAAACCGGTGCAAACCGGCCTAAATCCGCGCTTGACGCGAATAATTCATACCGAATAACACCGAATAATATCGCGTATACAGTAAAGGCAAAGCAGAAAATTAACCCATACCACATCACCAACACTGCTGAGTTTATGACTTGCAGGCAACGTGAAATATTAGCAAAGCATAACTGACCATACCACCACATCCCCGCTGAGTTTACTACTGCTCATACTCATAGGGTCTATGTCCCCCAGGGTACTGCCGGAACGTACCCTGGTAACTATCTTATATGGTTAGGGTTAGGGTTAGGGTTAGGGTTAGGATTAGGGTTAGGGAGTAGGCGTAGGCGACTCCCTAGACTCGTTAGTGGAGTAGGCGAGACCCCCACCACATCACCAACACTACTGAGTTTACGAATGCAGGCAATGCAAAACATGGGCAAAACGCAAACGAAAGCGGGCAGCTAGGTCACTAATGCAATTTTAATGAACTTTCGCAAGATTTTTTTTATGGAATATCCTCTCTTTGCTGTTCACCATTCTTCTTCATACAACACAGCATCTTTAGACATTTAACGGGCGCAAATTTAAATTTAAAATTTAAAGGGTAACTGCACGCATAGCATGTAACGTACACTACTACGACGTATGCGTACCTTCCACGTTGACTTTTGCCAATGAAAGGCATGGATGCATACACGGGGCCGTGAGTAGAATCTGGCGCCCAGTACAGGAAGAACGGCTTAGTCGTGTTTGAGTGCTCTTCAATGAATTCCACAGCTTCCTATAGGAAGCCAATAACAACAAAACACACATATATATATAAATAAAAAAATATAAATATGTATATATATATATATATATATATATTACACTAATGAACTATCCTTGCTCTGGGAAATGATGTAAAATTTGTCCGCATGACAGAAATGAAGAAATTGGTGTACAAACAAACAATTTTACACAAGTAGAATGTGATATCATGTGATATTTTATTATTATAACTTTAATTAACTCGACTTGCCAACACGGATGTTAATTAACCACAGCGATGATATGGTGTAGTGTTGCATTGGGACAATATATACACGGTCAACATCTTCTCTCCTCTCTCCTTCAGTCCTCATATCTCCTCTGGAACGCTGTCTTCGATCGTCACTCTCTCTCTCCGTCGCTCCCCGTCCCGCTCCTCGCTCTCGCTCTCCGCTCTCCCCCGCTCGGAATCATGGCACTCTCTTCTCTCTGCCATCGTCTGCCTCTCTCTCTCTTTCTTCTCTCGTCCCTCCTTTAATCTCTCTCTCTGTCTATCCCTCCTCTGGCACGGTTCTCTCTCTCTCTCTCTCTTTTCTTGTTCGCCTTCTCATCTTCCAGTCCTCTCTCTCCTCTGTACACACGATAGTACTTGCCTTTATGTACATCTGCGTTAGGTTCGACACGCCTTTATGTTTGTCGATGGCACTCTCGTAGTACTGTGGGCAGATACGATAGACATAAGACACG
>NW_014579049.1:27562-34129 GCF_000485595.1 Priapulus caudatus
GCTCTCTCGCTCTCTCTCTCTCTCTATCTCTCTGTACACACGATAGTACTTGCCTTTATGTACATCTGCGTTAGGTTCGACACGCCTTTATGTTTGTCGATGGCAAACTCTTCGTAGTACCTGTGCAGATAAACGATAACATAAGACACGTTACTGGTACGTTGTCAGGGATCCCACGCAGACGGGAATCGAGGGGTTAATATCAACTAGTCAGGGTAAGCGGCAGTGCATGCATAAGTGCACGGCAAGCACGCGTTCCCGCTCGCACATTACGCAGCTAGGAATGCACGGAATGCCATTAAGATTTCTCCTAGGCGCTGCACACGCCAATTTTCGCATCGTTGAGTCATTTACACAGTGACCCGCATCTCGCCTGCGAACATTTCGCACACCGAGAGTCGGTACGCAGGAACGTTTGAGCATACGACGCCCTGGGTCACGTGCGCGCGACGTGGGGGTCGAGCGATCGACGCGCGAGACCGCTCACCTTCCAACCATCTCCGCGTTCCGGTAAACGGGAATGTTGGGAGTCTTGCCGTCGTCGTAGGGACCGAAGTGGCAGTTGGGCGCGCCGAACCACTCGTGGAATCCGTGCTTCAGAGGCAGGTACTGTTCCTGGTGGCCGAGGTGCCTGCGATGTCGGAGAGTCGAATTTCAAATTTAGGACATGGGTAAGTGACGTCTTTGGTTTAACCAGAACCAAAGCAAAGGCTGTGGAACCTTTGCCACCATAACCCAACTACAGGCGTGGAACCTGTTGGATTTTTGGGAACCAAGGGAAAAGGCAGAGGCAGTGCCACAACAGTGTATATCTGGTAAACTGTGGGAATTAGGGCTATCATCTATGTTCATACTTACAATTCCAAGTAAAAATTACAAGTTCCATACAGCAATTAATTAACTCAGTTCGGACTACTGAAGTTTCAGACGTTTGAAGTTCGGACTACTGAAGTTTCAGACGTTTGAAGTTCGGACTACTTCGTTATACAGAAGTTTCAACTGAATTGCCTATTTACTGAGTACATACACGCGGAACCACAACCGTGCACAGATGCATTTGCAGACAACAATCCTACCACTTTCCGACGATCTTATTGTGGTATCCACCTTTCTGAAGCAGCTCTGGAAGCAGGAGTTCGAAATCCGCAATGCCTCCCACAATCTCCTGAGGTGTGTATGCTGTTGAGCCAAAGACAACACGTATGTAGAGGACTAGACGAATGAGACCAATTCTTAATATTGTAATGTATTGATCTGGATTTTATAGCCCGAATTTGCAACATCCACAATTGTACTCTATGGTTTGGCAACTGCAATTTCAGCTAACCATAAACGAAATAAAATCATATCAAAGCTAAGTGAAATAATCTGATATTGCAAACGCAAACGGAATCGGGAACTGAAACTGTAATGTTTGCATTATAACCAGAAATGCATCAATAATACTGATAAAAATAGCCACTTCTACTGTATATAATAGATTCAACTAACATTGTTACCGAAAGTAAAGGTTTAGCGTAATAATCTAATATGAGCTAAATCATGAATGGCAGACGTACAATTTCTTGCATGATCATTGGTTGTGTAGAAACCATTCCTGATGGGTAGTCGGCCAGTCAATAGAGCAGCTCTTGCTATAGTATTAATAAAGAAATTAATTTTAACACTTTAATACATGCACGCACACACACATACACGCACGCACGCACGCACGCACGCACGCACGCACGCTCGCACGCACACACACACAACACGCACGCTCGCACGCACACACAAACGCAACACGCCCGTGCACACGCACGCACACACACTTCCACACACTCATACACACATATTTACGTCCATATTAAAACTTCATTATCTCGAAAACTTTTTGCGAATGCGTATCACGCCCGATTGAATTCATTCAACAGGCAAAAGGAATTCTTCAATTCGTTCTCCGCATACATCTAAAATTTAATGTCTTTCAAGCACTATAGCATCTTTATATGGCTTACATGGGGAGCAGAGAGGGTTCGCTGTGTAGAAGTCTGTCAACGTTACGCCCTCTGCTGCCATTTGATCCAGGTTAGGAGTCTCCTTTGCCGGTTGACCGAGAACCCCCCACCCCCTAAATCTCCCCACCCCATCTGGCAAAGTTAACGATACAACAAACATATGAGATGACAAAAATGCACCATACACACTGACACATCACAAGTTTATGGACCTAGTTGAATAAATGTCCACATGTAGTCTATAAGCAACCTGTACCTATCAGTGTATTGAACATTACAGGGTTTGTCACTAGGGGTGACCGAGATTCTATATCATGCCTTAATTAATTCACATATAAGTGGTCACTTAGGGCAGGTATTAGACCGAAATAATTCTGTCCATATAACCTTTTTTATATGTGTTGTGTGCAGGGTGTAGGCGGAACCAGGCAGAGATGACTTAATTTAGTCCCGTGGCTCCGTACAAAAAAAACATATAAACCCCGGCTCTCAACCTAATCGATTTGGCGATTCAGAACGGGGCTTGCATTGAGAATTTCGTAAGATCGCATGCAAAAGGTCTTTGCTAGAGTTAGAATAGGAACTACCAAGTATACCATCCCACACCATGGGGGCGCAGGGATCCATAGCATAGCCATAGGTGGATATAGCTGGAGTACTATGTCTATGGCCAACTCGTTGCCAATGCCTGTGCGTCGCCACGAGCCTCAGGCAAGCAGGCAGATACAGACTGCTGACAGTCACACACAGACACACAACAAGACTGTCCGCTACACTGCCCCTGGTGGCAGTGCCGTAACCAGAGCGCAACTGAAGCACACAGACTAAGGATACGTCTCATAACGGATGCGTAGCTCTAGGTACTATCCACATTGACTGCCGCTGGGCGTCAGTCATGTAAGCAATGCTATAGAGGTGTACAACAGTAAGCTCTCCACAACTGTTTCACCGTGTGCCACTGATTTCGTCTCTAGAAAAGGCCTTTTGCTGGGCTTTTATTTTTTCCCGAAATTCGGCACTTCAGAGTGCAATAATTTTGCATCTATGCCGCAAGGTAGATGCTCGTGGACGTTCTAGAAAGCGATTAGAAGCTACAATTTACTTCGTTGTGTGTTTTTTTTGTTTTTTTTTTTGTTTTGTTTTCTAATGGTGCCCCATTCCAGCTAGTGGTGTACGGTAGCATGCGTCGCCGGTCAGCCCATTTGTTGTGTATGAAAACGGAACCTCCGACTACGTCTGGTAGAAATGCGCCCATCATAGAAGCTGGGGGCAAAAAGCTTGCTCGGAGCGGGACGCATAGAGGCACACGAATCTGTAAGTTATTTAACATGAATAAAGGTATCCCGTTTGTAAGCGCCGAGTAAAAGTGTGCGCTATTTTTAATTAATTTTTCTGCTTTCGATGCTGATTCAGGCCTGCCGCCTAGTGAGGCGCCCTCTACTGTTGTTCAACACCTATACTACTAGTCACTAGAGCTATAACGGATGATATTCGTGGCGTTAGTCTGGTGCCCGGAACATTCGCGTCATTCGCCACTGCACATTAGAACACGAGGCTCTTTTCACAGTGAAATTAAGCCAGTATTACTTATTACATATGTAACGGTACATCGTCCATGAGCACTTATTATTATATTATGCGAAGCACTCCATCCGTTGCGCCGACATAAGGAAGCACATAGAGACCACAATAATAACAACATTCAACTTCACGCACATCTTTTTCATCTCCATTTATTTACACCACGTGACCAAAAAACAAGTTCCACTAATATTTCCTGGGTCGACTCGGTATGTTGTAGGCAAAGGATACTAGAAGTGCCGTTTAAGGCACGCTACGCTTCACTCTACGAATCTTGGCTTGTTAGTAGTGGCCTATTCTTACGTACCGAGTCGTAACAATCTATTTCATGGACTATTTTACGACGATGCCGGGAGTGGCTAAGCGGAATAAACGTCCAGCGGCTATAGGACATCGGGGTGCTGACCGTAACTTGGTCGCCAGGTAGTTAGCCTTTTAGTCTTTATATTCTAGAGAACCGAGAGCTCTTTGCTTCTGTGACATTCTATAGTTCTCAATAGATGGCAGCACGAAACCGCAGACCAATAGGCCATGTTGGCAAGCAGGGTGATAGAGTTATGCATGAATGATCTTTTTCTTGGCAAAGATATGTATCCTAAGCACAGACAAACCGTTATTAACAGTTACTATAGCACCGAAAGCTCCTACAATTGTGAACAGAACAAGGTGTAAATGTGTTATGCATTTTGTTCGTCGGCGAAGAATACCGCTTACTGTCAGTCCATTAAAACTGTACTACGCACACGCGTGTGATTGCCACTACGGCAGGCGCCAGAACGGGCGGTTGACCGTATTTATCCGAACCCGACAAGCCAGTCGCGAGTGCGTAGTCTAATCCATATGTCTAAAACACACTCCAATCATCATAGGACAATCCAAGTTCAATACTTAGGGCGTAGCTACCATAACGCAAATACGCAGCTTGCCGGACACCGATCAATTTCACCAACCTTTTCTTTTTATTGCAGAGAGCGAGAAGAGAGCGGGGCGACGAGAGAAGTGAGAGAGAGAGCAGAGGGGGCAGAGAGCAGAGAGGAGAGGGAGAGAGCTGACGAGAGAGAGAGAGAGATGGCCAAAGCAGTGTACACACCCTTTTGCCCAGCGTTTTTCACAATTCCACAGCATAAGAGGTTTTTGCTTGCGTCGCCCTCCTATCACCAGCGGTTGCGGTCAACCCCAAAAGAAGAAAACTAAACTGAACGCGGCTAAAACAATCACCGTGAGTGTGATGCTGAATGGGCAATAGTGATGTGTTGCGTGAGGCTGATAGCGGTCTATGTCCCCAGGGTAACTGTCGGGGAACGTACCCTGGGTTACGGCCGTGCCGGGTTATACTGCCGAACAATACCGCTCGTAACTGATTAGATATGGGCAGCCGTACTCGCTATTCCCTACCGTAAAACCTGACTGTCCAGTTCCGCCCCACTACTGAATAGCTCGCAAAGATTTCGCGAACCATAACTACATGACAGACTGCGACAAGCCGGGTATGTATTACGACATCGCGGGCCTGAGGTCAGGACGGGTTACGGTTTGCGAGTAGGCGCAGAATAAGGTCCGGATGATTAGATAGTTACCAGCGGGTACGTTCCGCGCTTTACCGCGACATACCCCAGGTATGCTTTCCGCACCTACCCTGGGGGACATAGACCCTACTCAGCGTGCTGTGAGCACACACGCATCGACGGAAATGCGCTCGCCTCGCACGCACACCGGGAGGATGAGAGAGAAAGAGAGAGTTTAAGAATGTGCGTTAGTTCAACATGTCTTGATAATAAAACGAAAATTACATGATTAGTTATAGTGATCTTTAGTGATCACATCTTGTTGCTCATGAAGAGAATAGTTCGTCTAAAAAAATAATTGTCGTAGTCAGAATGAAGGCTGTACATTTACTCAAAAGGTCCTCAAATACCATCTCCTGCGACCTACATTTTCAAAATTTTTGTGGGGTAGACCCCCAGACCCCCTGCCTGTGTGCGTACACATCAATTTCACCCTAGCTATACGCCCCTGATAGTCATACTCATAGCATGATAGCCTGTAAAATATATATATATGCTCAATAATCGGTCTAGGATCCCTGCACATAAACTATGATCTTCATCTCCCTAACTCTAACAATGTATGTAACCCAAAGGGTACGTATAACCTGACTATACCAAGCTCATTAATTTTATCTTGCCCCATATGACATATATGGGATATTAGGATTTACCCGATTGGTTAGATACAATAATGTAACCCAACAAGAGTAGGGTTACATACTATCTCTCTAGGGTTACATATACTATCTCTCTAGGGTTACATAATACCCCTACTCTTGTTGGATTGCATTATTGTATCTAGTGTTTGCGTTGTAACCCTACTCTTGTTGGGTTACATTGTTGTATCTAGTGTTCGCGTTGTAACCCTACTCTTGTTGGGTTACATTATTGTATCTACCGATTGGTCTGCTACTCAGTTTATATGCGATTATCATGTAACTCTATGCCTATCCTTTTCGCAGGTAGAATCACAGGCATGGCAACTACCACTCGGTTACTGTCCATGTGTTACCGCGGTGGGCCCGGTCGCTTTCACCAACGCTACGGGAAATTGTCATCGCCACTGAGCATTGTGAGCAACGCTGATGTAGGCGGTCAGGCGCAGTATCTGGTAAGGCCAAAACAAAATATAGGTGTGGTTACGGTTTCCCGACCGACCCTATTTATTCCCAGCGACCCTAAACATTTCACGAAAAGAACTCGGGATGTCGAATTTGGGTGTCAAAGGTCAAGACGTGTCAATGGAGGGGAAAATTTGGAGGGGGTATAGGAGGAAATACGGAATTGCAGCACAAATCTCAACGGCTCGATCTACGCTCTTAATATTTGATGTATAGTGTGATGGGGAGGAAAACCATCACCAGCGCGAAATTGGATGTCACAGGTCAAAGGGCAGTGGGGGAAAGGTCAGATATCAGACATTTTCTGAGGACATGGTCTAA
>NW_014579049.1:34655-37486 GCF_000485595.1 Priapulus caudatus
TCAGAAGAATACCTGGCTACAGTACACGTCAGTTGAGCGCTGTCGCTCTGCGGCACTTGTTAAATCTCGCCTTCACGACAGGTCTACACTCGATGGCAGAGCGGCCAATCCGCCGCGCAGCCATCGCCAGACACGAAACTACATCGCAAAGAAGCGGAGACACCCGACAGGGATGTGGAGAGACCTGACAGGGATGTGGAGAGACCCGGCGGGGATGGCGACGAAGCGGGCGGGCGCGTCGTCTACGAGGGTGTCATCTCTCCGATCGTCCGTCGCGTCAAGATCCTCTCTCTGACCACGAGCGCCGCAGCCCTCGCCCTCCAGCCCGCGCTCCTCCCCTCCGTGCTGTCGTCCGGCGGCGGCGCGGCGGCGACCGCGGCGTACGCGACGTTCTGCGTGGGGTTCGTGTTCGCGAGTCCGCTGCTGATCCACGCGCTGGCGCGGCGCTACGTGACGCGGCTGCGATACGACGCCGCGCGGCGCACGTTCCGCGCGACGACCTTCAGCGTGTTCGCGCGCGAGCGCGACACGTCGTTCTCGGCCGACGCCGCGCGGTTCCCGGCCGCCGCCGGGTTGTTCACGACGTTCCTCGTCGACGGGCGGCCGTTCTTCGTCGACTCGCGCATGTTCCGGGACGACGCGGCGTACGCGGCTCTCATGGGGTACGACAAGCCGCTGGACATCAGCTTCGACTGCGAAGACAACGATGAACGGGAGGAGGGGGAGAAGGGCGAGAGCGAGAGAGAGGAGGAGAGCGAGAAGAAACGCGGAGGAGGAGGAGGAGGAGCGGGAAAGAAGGAAACGTGATTCGCGACGGTCGTTCGCGAAGGCGCGAGTTGGCATCGGTTCGCGTGAACGATGAACGAAGAACGTAAGAAAGTAAGGAGGTTCGCACTAGGTTGTTCATTGAGGAGCGAGTCTGGTGCGAGAGGCTTCATCGTTCATGTCCACTCTGGGGTTGGCGTCGACGACAATGACGAGAACACGAGAGAGTAAGGAACGTGGCGGCGGAAAACGGCAAGACTACGACGTGATCTACATCGGTTGTTCGCTAAGGAACAATCTGCGGTGCCGGAGTTGCCACGTGTTGTTCGTGTGGCGTTGGCAGAGACGACGACGAGAGCAGGAGAAAAAGAACACCACGATGAAGAAGATGGATAATAGACGCTGCTCGTTGTTCATTAAGGAACAAATTGGGACGGTTCATGCGCACAACAACGAGTGGGGAACAACAACAACAACGAACGTTGGGAGGACTCTGTTATTTGTACTGTCACCGATACTAAAGCCCACATGGAATGAAAATTAAAAGAAGCGCACGTGTTCACATCACTAATTAATGTGTTGTTCACTTCATGCGGGGTTTAAGTTAAGAGGGAAGAGTGAGTTAGTGTGGTGCAGTCATGGCAAATGCATCTTCGTTTACGCGTGGTGCAGTGACCTGTGATGCCAACACCACCGACTCGTTAGGGATTTTTAAGCTTTGATGTGTAATTAAGCACAGTTGTTGTTACGTGCCTAACGAAGGTGCTTAGTGTTAGTGAAGTTTCAATGAAAATAAAAGCGCATTGCTAATGCATTAGAAATGCGTATAACATACATGTTTTATTAACTCGCCTCACAGTTGTTTCAGCAGTATCACATTTCGAAGCAGTATCCAGGTTAATTAATAAACATGTAAAGCAACAAATAGCAACGTATAATCAAGGCTAATCAACGATATTGCATGAGTAATTAAACAGAGAGACCCAGGCATTCTGCCTTTTCCAAATTTGGCATCCAACGACCAACTGATCGTTGAATACCGTACAGTTATCGCAAAACACGTCAAATAAAATTTGCCAACACAACGAGAAGTTACGCGCGCAAAGATCGTTTTCTACCGACTTTCGCGACGTTGATCAGTGATGAATGAACGGTATCAAATACGATCGACAATGAAACAAAACAAAAACAAATGCATTCTCATCTTCAAGCGGTACCGGTAGTCCGCGTAATTATTTCTCCGCCTAACAACCGACATAGCTATAATTATATATTATTAATTAATAATTATAACTATAATTATACTACTATAACTATAATTATAACTATAATTATACTACTATAACGCATATTTGAAAGTTGAACAATAATAAATCAACGGTATAGACCGGGCGCAGCGTGTGCGATCACCGTGGCAACAGACCACAACACAGTTTCACTTCAAACAGTAGCGCGTTGAGCGAGCGAGCGACCACTAGATGGCACTTATGACATGCAGGTGGACCATATTAGGTGGCAGCTTCTCCACCAGGAGGCGCAGCAGGCGGCGCGCGTCGCGCAGGCTGCCGTCACCACTAGGTGGCGCTCAGCACGTGCAGGTAGGCGACGTTCGGAAACAGCTTCTCCACCAGGAGGCGCAGCAGGCGCCGCACGTCGCGCAGGCTGCCGTCACCACTAGGTGGCGCTCAGCACGTGCAGGTAGGCGACGTTCGGAAACAGCTTCTCCACCAGGAGGCGCAGCAGGCGCCGCACGTCGCGCAGGCTGTGGGCGGGGTCGGCGACGAACTCGCACATCTCGGCGGCGTCGCCGCGGTAACCGGCGTACGCGCGATTTCGCTCGATCGCGCCCAGCTGCGCGAAGAGCTGCTGCGTCGCCTCCGTCGCAGGCGGCCCGGTGGCGCCCTCTTGCAGATGTCCCGGCGCGTGCGGCTCGAGGCGGAGGCACGACGACTGCGGCATCTGCGCGGAGAGGAACGTCGCCATGACGCGGCAGAGGAAGCGGAACCTGCGGAGGTCAAAGGTCAAACGTAGAGGTAGCGGTAGCGGCGCACGACATCGGGGGGGGG
>NW_014579049.1:41497-43146 GCF_000485595.1 Priapulus caudatus
AGGTGACCTTTATAGACAGGTGTCCTTTATTAGACAGCGTGACCTTATAGGGACAGGTGACCTTTACTTAGACAGGTGACCTTTATAGGACAGGTTGGACCTTTATACGACAGGTGACCTTTATAGACAGGTTGACTTTGATAGCAGGTGCAAACCTTTATAGGACAGGTGACCTTTATAGACAGGTGACCTTTCTATAAAGGTTGGTTTTACCAGCCTTGTCGTTCAGCTACTGTTATATAAAGGTGATTCAAAGGAAAACCCCCAATAAATTTTCAGGGGAGATGCCAACTCTGGGACCGTTCATACCTGTCTATACTTTGATTGCTTATACCTGTGATTGCTTCACTACACACCTGTGATTGATTCACTACACACCTGTGATTGCTTCACTACACACCTGTGATTGCTTCACTACATACCTGTGATTGCTTCATACCTGTGATTGCTACACTACATACCTGTGATTGCTTCATACCTGTGATTGCTACACTACATACCTGTGACTGCTATACTACATACCTGTGATTGCTACACTACATACCTGTGATTGCTACATACCTATGATTGCTTCATACCTGTGATTGCTACACTACATACCTGTGATTGCTTCATACCTGTGATGGCTTTATACCAGTGATTGTGTCACTACATACCTGTGATGGCTTTATACCTGTGATTGCTTCATACCTGTGATTGCTACATACCTGTGATTGCGATGGCTTCTGTCTCAGCCAGCAGGGCGGTGAACACCGTCTGTATTCGCTCCAGGTCGCTGCCCGGAGTCTGCGCCAGCCCGCAGAGCATGTGTACGAAGCAGCGCAGGTAGGAACAGTGCTTGCTGAGAGCTTCCCCACCGCTGCTGCTAGCACACTCACGGCCGAGTCCCGCTGCCTCCTTGAGTAACCTGTGAAGTTGGGGGAAGGGTTAGCTCGGTCCAGTAAACGGGTTACTTGGGAAGGAGGGGAGAGAGATGAGCCAGCAGGGAGGGGGGGGGGAGCTCAGCAGAGCAGATATAGGTTAGCTCGGTCCAGAGAGACCGGGTACAAGATTGCGTTGCGCAAAAGATGCGTTGTTCCCCGACCGCCGAGAGCGGTTAAGCCGCGCACTTCCGCGGGAGCTGGGTGCACGCGACCGCGGGGTGTTGCATGTAGCATCTCGCGCTGCCCGCTATACGAATTCGCGCGCCGAAGGAAAGCGGGCGCGCTAATCCGTATAGCATAATCCGTAACGTCACGCAGTTTTCGTCACACGTACACCGGCTCGGCTACGGCGGCCTAGGGAGGGGGGGGGCCTTTCCGATTATAGATTGACCCGCGTTTTGACATCCTCGCCGTCGTCCCGTCACCGGCCGTATTTGCGTACCTTATCTGGCGCATATTGTCACCTGCCGTGACTAACAATTGTCACCTAGTCACTTCATGCCCTTTACACGGTCTCCTCACCCTGCGTGTATTCGTTTGCTGTAGTATGCGCTAGATATCAATAAGGTATCTATTCTATATACATGCATGCATGCACACACACTGTTCTTAACTCCAGCCAACTGTGGCAGGGCGGCCTTTCCGATTATAGATTGACCCGCGTTTTGACATCCTCGCCATCGTCCCGTCACTTCTTTTTTTGCGTACCTTATCTGGCGCATATTG
>NW_014579049.1:43156-45136 GCF_000485595.1 Priapulus caudatus
CACACACACACACACACACACACACACACACACACACACGCACACACACACACCAACACACACACACACGCCCACACACACGCACACACACACACACACACACACGCACACACACACACACCCACACTCGCCTCAGCAGGCCAGCCGACCGGTCCTTGGTATCGGCGATCAAACAGCTGGGGTCGCCGTTGGTCCTGTACCACTGCGCAGCCTCCGTGAAGCTCTCCGCATCCAGGTGATGCCAGCTGAAGCCAGCTGCCTGCTGCAGGAGAGGGGCGAGGTCGCACGTAGACTCGGCCAGCTGTGAGTCACAGCCCAGCTGCAAGGTGGTGAAGGGCACGCGTCACACGCACGCACGCACGCCATGTATGCACGCACGCACGGACGCACTCACGCACATACGTACGCACGCACGCACGCCATGTATGCACGCACGCACGGACGCACTCACGCACATACGCACGCACGGACGCACTCACGCACATACGCACGCACGCCCGCACGCAATGTATGCACGCACGTACGGACGCACTCACGCACATACGCACGCACGCACACACGTCACGTTACGTACGGAAACACGCACGCACGCACGCACACACGTACGCCACATACGCACGCACACACGCACGCCACGTACGCACGCACACACGTACGCCACGTACGCACGCACACACGTACGCCACGAACGCACGCACACACGTACGCCACGTACGCACGCACACACGTATGCCACGTACGCACGCACACACGTACGAACCATAATAGGAAACATTTAGACATACAGTGTACATACATTTCACATTTTCACATATAAAATTTACACATCTAATGTTGTGTCATGCCATCAATATAAAGTTGATGATAGCGTTGTCACGGCAACCGCGTCCGGCGCCGGCGCACCTCGCGCACACGTTGCCATGGCGACGGCAGCACCACCGACCTGCACGAGCAGACACAGCACGGCCCTCTGCAGACGACCGGCCTCCTCCGGCTCCAGCAGACGCTCGTCGGCCAACTCCATGATGCGTTGCCACGGCAACCGCACGGCGATCTGACCAAGGAAGCAGGTGGACGCCGGCGGGTGAGTCTCTCTCACCTAGAGATGGAGAGATAAAGAGAGATAGAGATAGAGAGATAGAAAGATAGAGACATGGAGATAGAGATATATAGAGTTAAAGATATAGATATAGATAGGAATAAAATTTAAGATAGAGATATATCTACTGATGAAGATAGATAAATAGATAGATAGAAAAGATAGAGAGAAATGGAGGGAGAGAGAGAGAGAGAGAGAGAGAGAGAGAGAGAGAGAGAGAGAGAGAGAGAGAGAGAGAGAGAGAGAGAGAGAGAGAGAGAGGAGAGAGAGAGAGAGAGAGAGAGAGAGAGAGAGAGAGAGAGAGAGAGAGAGAGAGAGAGAGAGAGAGAGAGAGAGAGAGAGAGAGAGAGAGAGAGAGAGAGAGACGTAGAGAGAGTAGAGANAGAGAGAGAGAGGGAGAGAGAGAGAGATGCACATATGTATCTACAATAGCTGTGGTTATAGGTATACAACCTACCACCTACCTTGAGCATGGTCTCGAAATCTTGTGCGGACGGTAGGAACAGGTCCCATCGCAGCTGGATCAGCTGTGAGTGATAAGTCTTCAGAAAGTGCTCGGGTATCTTAGGGCTGGACAGCGTGCTCTTGCTCTCTCACTATCACATACTATTACAGAGAGGTCATCGTTGGTGATGGAGCAGCTATGGGCGTACTACGCCAACGAGAGAGGGGGAGGGAGAGAGAGAGAGAGAGGGGAGGAGGGAGAGAGAGAAAGAGAGGGAGACAGCGTGTTGGCGTAGTACGCCCATAGCTGCTCCATCACCAACGATGACCTCTCTGTAATAGTATGTGATAGTGAGAGAGCAAGAGCGAGAGAGGGGGAGGGAGAGAGAGAAAGAGAGGGAGACAGCGTGTTGGCGTAGTACGCCCATAGCTGCTCC
>NW_014579049.1:48972-49980 GCF_000485595.1 Priapulus caudatus
ATATATGTGTGTGTGCGTGTGCGTGTGCGTGCGTGTGCGTACGTGTGCACGTACACGAGCGCGTGCGTGCGTGCGTGCGTGGGTGCGTGCGTGAGTGCGTGCGTGCGTGCGTGCGTGCGTGCGTGCGTTCGTGGGTACTTACCCCCATCATGACGTCCGCGTCTGACTGCTGGCTGGTGTAATACATGGCCTGTACGATGCTGTCTAGGAACACCGTCCTGTCCGACAGCGTAGGGTTAGATTCGCTGAACCACCACTGCAGGTCAAACTATGGAATAAAGCAAGCAATTACTCGTATATATACATGTTTATCATTTATATATATATATTATATCTATCTATCTATCTATATATATATATATATAGATATATTATATCTATCTATATCTATCTATATTATATAATATATATATATATATATATATATTCCCAGCTTTAAACCTATCTTCGTGCAAGCCGATAAAAACAATGTAATAGATCAGAACAAAATATATTAACAGGTTTTATAACAGGTGGCGCCCATCACACTGTAAACAACTACAGATGGCGCTCATCGCCCAGCGAACGCCCCCGAACAACTATAATCGGTACCAATCACCCCAACCATGAAACGACTGTAGGTGGCGCCGCGATCGCCTCCAGGTGGCGCCGTTCACCTTTGTGAGCATCATGAAGGCCATGTCGCTTCCCTGCGCGACGGCCGCCTCGACGACGCTCGCGTACAGGCGCGTGAACGCCGCCGCGCCGCCGCAGTTCGGCGTGAAGTGTGGAGCGAGGGTGCCGGCGAGGTGCGGCCACTGCAGCGCGGCGTGCAGCAGACGCGCTGTCTCCCGCGGCTCCCCGGCGACAAACTCCTGCAAGACGAATAAAAAATATAAGAGGGACAAGACGGACAAATAAAACAAATTAAAAAAATTCCGACCGTCTCGGCCGCTGTCGCATAATAAAAATAATAAAAATAATATAAAAAAACGGACGGAGAGAAACAACGATGATGATAAATAAGGA
>NW_014579050.1:0-17848 GCF_000485595.1 Priapulus caudatus
CAGCTTATATATATATATATATATATATATACGACTCTGACACACGCTCTCACTGCCTGCCGCCTGCCGTGCGCTGGTGATGAACACAACCAAGAGCGTATAAAGAAGGCCTAGCTTCTTTGTACGCTTTTGACACAACCCACGTACGCTCGTGTGAAAAAGTAGCACCATACATATATAGAATACAGAATTCTATATTCTGTGTTCTATATCTATGGTAGCACGTGTGTGTAGCTGCATGCATGGCTCCAAAGTGCATGCAGTGCCCCTTTGCTCACTCAGGATAAGATAGGGGATAAGGGTAGATTGAGCCCATGAGCGAGAGCGCCATCTGTCGTGGAGTTTGGCATGACTCTACCCGCGTGGCCCCTCGCTGGGTCCGTGACAGGAAACATAGGAGTTATGAACAGGAACAGCAACAGCAACAGGGAAAGCCTATCGAAGGAGCGAAGACTGGAACCAGAAACGGGAACAGGAACAGGGAAAGCCTGTTGAGGCGCGAAGACTGGAACACGAAACCGGAACAGGAACAGGAAAGGCATGTGGCGGGGCGGAGACCGGAACGGGAACGGGAAAGACCAGTCCAGGCGGAGTAAGGACTGGAACAAGGAACAGGAACAGCTATAGTAACCCTGTGACGGAGCGTAGACCGGAACAAGAACGGGAAAGTCCGGTCCGGGTGAAGCGAAGGGCTACATGGGTAGAGCTATATTGCACGTGTGAACAGAGCTATTCATTTGTACAGTATAGCCATAGAGAGATCTGTATATAGCAGGCGTAATGAAGAGCAACTCCCAGTGTTGCATATGTACAGTTAGAGAGAGATATATATATATGTTATATACATATATATATATATATATATATATATATANCACACACACACACACACTACACACACACAACACACACACACACACACACAACACACACACACACACAACAACACACACACACACACACACACACACACACACACACACACACACACACACACACACACGCACACACTACACGCACACGTGCGCGCACGCACGCACGCATACAGAGGGGGCAGACAGACAGGGAGACTTACCTTACACCGCTCGCTATATATCTCACTATATAGTCTCCCTCAAGCAACCTCTCTAACAGTAACACACCCGTATTGATAATGCTCTACCGCTGTACGTGCTGCTAAACCTCGTTATTCAAAAACCCCTTTGTTTGTTCTCGCAAATCACATATATAGCTGTAGCCTCGGTGCGTGACTTATGTACGTGATTAACAATTCTGTCTGTTGTACAGGTATAAGTATATACAGGTATTACACGTCGATCTCGCTGTTGCACAGGTAAGCGCACATGTAATTGCACACAGGTAACACGCACGTCGATCCGAGTTGATCAGCTGATTCTACTGTATATACGTGCTAGAGGGGGAGACAGCCGGTTGGTGGTGATGGTTGCGTAGCTGGGAGCAGACAACGTATGCACGCGCGTATATATATATATATATATTATATATATATACTATATATATTATATATATATAGTATCACTTGTTTACGATACACTGGACACCTATCGATGCATAGAGGAAGAAGAGAGTAGACAGAGAGAGACAGAGAGAGAGAGAGAGAGAGAGAGAGAGAGAGAGAGAGAACAGAGAGAGAGAGAGAGAGAGAGAGAGAGAGAGAGAGGGAGAGACAGAAGAGAGGAGAGAGAGAGAGAGAGAAAGAGAGGGAGAGAGAGAGAGAGAGAGAGAGAGAGCGCGAGAGAGAGAGAGAGAGAGAAGGAGAGCTAGCTACGAGCGAGAGAGGAGAGAAAGACGAGAGAAAGATAGAGAGAAAGGCGAGATTCAACCGATATATATAATCAGGAAGTGAATTAATAAGATAACAATCTCTATTATTCACTCGTGAATATTTATTATATATATATATATATATATATATATATATATATATAGCTGTGTGTTATTTGGCTGTCATTGCATTTGTACAGCCTGATGAAAAGAGATACTCGTGAAAGCTTGCTGATTAAAATTCAACACCATATTCGGGTACAGCAATAGTGTGGGCGGTGGCAGCAGTAAAGGCTAGCTATTATAACGCTGCACTTGCTATATTTGGCATCGTACGTGGCACGCACTAGAATCTCAACTACTGGGTTCCTGTCTTAGCAAGTTAATCAATGTGTGTGATAGTTAGCACGCTAGGTATAGATCACACACCCCCGGACGCGCGGTGGCCGGGGCTTGCGACAAATCATCGTTGGCCTATATTTGACCGATACCAGAAAGGTCGTGCATGTCGCAAAAGCATGTCGTGAAAAAGAACCATGCACGTACGTTCGCCCACGCACGCGCGGACGCATGGGCTCGTGCGTGGTGTGTGCACGCGCGAGTGCGGGTAGAGCTTTCTAGGGTCATAATTAAGCGTCTCGATGGTTGTCTATATACATGTGTACAAGTACATGCGTGCATATAAATATGTTCGTGATAAGACGTCATATTGCATTATGCACAATAAAGGGAAAATGGGGCCCCCATCTCTCCATCTTCTCTCTCTCTAACAGCTTTCTCTAACGAGCTCTTCTCTAACAGCTAAAACAGTTTTCCTCTCGCTGCCCATAGTTATATTGCACGCGTTCTCTCTCTCTCTTTCTCTTTCTCTCTTTCTCCCCTCCTCTTCCTCTCTCGCACTCATTCGCCCTCTTTTCTGTATTCTGCCCACCACACTCAATTCTCCTTATCTTACCTAGCTCTCCCTTTCCCTTGCTTCTCTTTCGTTCGCCCGTTCAGGAGAAATCTGAAAGTAAAATGAGACGACATGTAGGCCTACATGTATGTATATCCTATCATAAAATCAACATGCAATCTCAGCTGTCACCAAAGGCATGTTTATGCGGAGCCCGCTGTATTTGCATACTACTTATACATTACTGTCGCACGAAGGGTTGTTGTCGTATCAGGTAGGTACCCGAGGTAGTTTTAGGTTGTTTAATTATTATTATGTTTATATTTTTATATGAGGTATTTTTAGGGTTAGGGTTAGGGTTAGGGTAGTACAAGTCTGGTACACTTTGTGTATACATATATGTACCTCGGGTACATATATATCAGGAGTAGATAATAGGGATTATCTACCCTATTATCTACTCCTGATATATATGTAGTACCTGATACGACAACGACCCCTTCAGCATTACGGTACTGTCTAGCCTGTAAGACCAGTATAGGCAGTTGCACTGTTTTCACAATCTGTGCAGACAGCATTATCATTGCAAAAAATCGGGGCAGGTTCGTCGTGTCACAAAAAACTCTGGTTGTGACCACCCTCAGTGCCATTCGGATAAAAAAAAGGCTAACTACCTGGCTGTACCTAAGCTGCTGCTAGGTCACACCTATAGTCCGAGCCGACGTAGATCCCCGTAATGCCGCAGACCGCAGACCCGACCGCATCGAAGACCCGACAGCACCGAAGACCCGACCGCAGGCGGCAGACCCCTGATAAACCCGCACCCTCAGATTAGCAAAGCGGAGTTATAACGTCTGCATTTGCGGACTAGGTCACACCCCATGGCTAGCTATAGCCCTGGACGTTTATTCCTTACGGACTGTCCAGTATAGAAGTAGAAGTAGAAGAAGTAGAATCAAAGGCTGGTGAAATTAACGCCCGGTCAGAATGACGGTTTTGTAGGCCCTAATACGGACTGTCTCTCCTGGTTTAGGGTCGGCTTTACCTGTGCCAAGCATTAGATCATTTATGTCATAATCGTATGTATTTGGGCTGCGAGTTCGTTTTTGTAGACCCTCGTGCACAATTCATATTCAAATTTGTAACACTGCGCACATTTACATTTCATTCGTTCGTTGATCTTGCCCTGCCACCTAACGGGGTAAATAACAAGTCATTACGTAGTCTTTTTCCATCGTCTGACCGCGTTACCAAGGTATACAAAAATTTGCGAAAATTTTGTGAATAACTTTAAACTTATTCTCTAGATTGTAAGTACGATAACAGGAGTGATTAAAATCAAATTACATTCACTCCTGGTAATAGCAACAGGAATAGCAAGAGCTAAGCATATTCAGTTATTATAGACGGTAGCTTCGTGGTACCTGGTCCGGCATAGGCACTTGGAGCGTTTCAATAAAATATAATGCTAAATAAATACGAAATCTATTTACTACCAAAGTCTTAATGTTTCTCTACTCTCTTTCGTCTAGTGCCGACAATTTCCTGTAAATGCTCCTCTGCAACAACATGAACGTCACTAACGCGTCGCGTCGTAGCGAGCGAAGAAACGCAACGATAACGTCGAACCTATGTAGTCTAGCTGGTAGTAGCTAGAGCATTTTGACCGGGAAAAAATGGTATAAAGACGATTTTTACTCCAAATGAGCAGGATGTGTTATAAAACAACATATCCAAAATCCGTAAAAATCCGCTTTGGGGAAATTTTTTGAATATTTTGCACTTTGTTGCATGTTTTTTTTAGTGGGAAATGAGCATGGGCAAGACTCGTCAAGTGATATAGTGGAGGCAGATATGTGAAAAAATGTTGGGTTTTGTGGTAAAAGAACCAAAACCTAAGAATGCCGCGTGCGTGGATGCACTCCGTGATGCTGCATTCGCCGCCGAGTGGGTGCCGGTGTAACACACAGAGGGCATGCTCATTTAAATGTGTATAAAAATATACAAGATATTAGTGTCTCTGAACATTGATCAAAAGCGCAGCGCATCAATATCGCAACGACTGAACAATAAAATTATTCAGTTAACATGCTAACGAATATAAATATGCAGAGCAGAACAGAACTCCCCCCTTGCCCCCACAGCGCAAAGCATAATGGGCTTCTTATACATGCACTCATAAAATGTTTAGAGAGACTTATATATACCGTATATATTTTTTATACACATTGAAATGAGCATTGACATTTTTATGAAATCGCTTTAATTCATTTACAAGTGATATTGAACAACAAACTTCATATGTAGCACAATGAAAGCCCGATTTATTTTGAAAATGATGTGTAAATCACATTTGACCTTTTTCGAATGGCAAAATATTTTTGAATGACTGCCGTTCGAAATAACATTGCGTAAGTACATGTTCCGAGTTTATCTAAGGAATGAAATGAGCATTAAATGAAATCACTTATAAAACACGTGAAACTGATTTTTTGTAACAAATTTACTTGAATGAACATCTTGTTTCTATAGGCAAAGTATAAGCGAAAAATCGACAAACACAAATTAAGAAGCAAGACAATAAGTACAATACAGTGTATATAATACCAAAAGCTCATGAACATGTCAATACTATGGTATTGGGAGTGTATAATATAGTCTATATTATGTACACTCCTGATGGTATGGTACCAGAAGTGAATAAAAACAATTGTTTTCACACACTTTTGATCACAGACATCATATACACGTATTTATAGAATATCTATTTTTACAGTAGAGATGCGTTAATCATGGCATTTACGACGTATTACCTTCTAATTAATTATATAATTCCTATGTTGGCAAGCACATCCACTAGAAAACCTACTACATAATTTGAACAGTTGGAGTTGGAATTGCAGAATAACAGACAGTGTGACCACGTCATCCTAGCATTAGCTAACTCGGCTCATTGTGTTCTGTTGCATCGCTAATAATTCTGAACAAGTAGAAGTAAGAACGCCATTTCATATTCATGCCGAATTCACAATTTTTCCCCCAGAGAATGAATTCTGGGTCAAAAACATCAAGACAAATTGCCAAACTTACACTCGATAAATCAAACTTACATCGATCGATCATACAGCAGTTCAATCAACATTTACATCTACGCTTGAAATCGAGCCAATAATCACCCGCTCGTAGTTCATTCGTTAGCTGTTGAGCAAAACTTATCATAGAAATTGAAAACATCTTGCGAGGAATACACGATAGATATATCACACTGTCGCGGGGGCTTTTCTGATGTGCGTTTTCACCAGACTTTCTCACTTCTCAGAGAAAAAAAAAACCAGTCTTATTCACGAGGCGCCAACACACGCACGTACACTCTCTCTGCTGGCTATGGCGGTACACTGCCTCGACAGTTTCTAGTTCTCATCCCAGGAAGTGGTTTTCGATGAATCGTAGATTACCCACATGCACACGTTTTCTCGCATTACTAGCAAGACAAAAGCATTGCAGTTTCTTGAGTTCTGTCATCGATTTCTCGACTTGCAGTTTTGACGTCAACTCTCGATGGATCGTGTCACCATAACCTGTCATCATCTTTTCACATCGTTTTACTTATTTGAAAACTTCCCGGTTCCTGCGTTTCCAGGTTCAAATGCACTTTCCCTGCATTATTTCAACTACGCAAAGACATTGCAGATGCTGAATGCCCACGTTCACACACACATTCCCTGTATAACTAGAGCTATATGAATACTCTGAGCTGGATCCTTCACTTTCATATTCATCTTGACATCTTCCAGGCGTAATTATAACTATACAAGTTTTTAGGCGCTTCCCGTGAAGGAGCATTGACTATTCGGCATTGTATTCACTACTAAAGTACATAGAAGCAGTTACGATTTTCTTTATCGCCGACTTATTTACATGCGCCATAGAAGTTATGATAATCTTATATGATATCGGCTCCATACTCAGATGCACCATACCAGCTACGATTTGCTCACCTCACTAACATATTTACGCACGTCAAAGCATTATCAATTTTCTAATCCCGCAATGTATTCACTACTAAGTACTAACGTACGTAGACGCAGTTACGATTTGTTTACATCGTCACCATGTTTACGCACGTCAGAGCATTTAGAATTTTCTAATCTCGCAACGTATTCGTCACGAACCTCCCCTCGCCCTCGTCACGCCGCCTCCTCCGCGTCCCGGGGTTCCTTCTTCACTCTCCTCCTCCCGGACCGACGAGAGGTCACCGCAAGGTCGTTGCCGGCGGCGACGCCGTCGCGCGCGTGCAGCTTCTCGTGATCGCGCAGCGTGTCGCGGCGAGCGAACGGCCGCGCGCGCGAACGCCGGCACCGCCGGCAGACGAACGGCCGCTCGCCGTGTGAGTCCGTCGTCGTCTTTCTCAACTGCGCCCCCTGCTGGACGAAGCGCGGTCGCAGCTGATCCAGGCTGCGCCGCAAGCCGCCGTCATGCAGCCGACGTCGCGTTGCGGGTGAGAGCGCTTCAGGAGAAGCGACGCGGGCAGCCGCGCCGCGAACGGCTTGTTCGTCGTTGGCGACGCGGGATGGTCCTTTGAGCGGTGCGGAGGCGGAACGCCCGCCCATGCGCGCACGCAAACGGACGTGTCGCACCGAGTGCGCACGGCTCATAGTTCCGTCAGCGACTCCGCACCGCGAACCGCGCCGCGCTCTCGGCGCACGCTTGCCGGCCGCGCGTCCGTTGTGCGCGCGCGCGCACGTGCGCGTCAGCCAGCCGAGCCGGGAACGCCTTCCCCAGCGGTCGCACGGAACGACGCGCTCGCGCGGAGTCGGCGCGGCGTTGGATCCGCGAGGGCGCGCGGGTCAGCGAACACGACGCGCGCCAGAGCGAGCACGCCCGTGCGTCGCGCGCCGGGCGTGCTTGCGCCGCATGTGCCGCCGTGGAGCACGCCGCGCGGACGCAACCGACCGCCGCACACCGCCCGACTTGAAGCTGCTGCCTCGTGTGGATCCCATGAGTCCGTCAGCGTCTCTTGCGATCGACTGGCTGAACGCGCGCCGCGCCACACGTCGCAGGGTGCGGTTCTCGCCCGTGATGGCCAGCAGCCGGTGGCGAGTGAGGTGAGCGGCCGGCGGGCGTACGCGGCCGCGACGCGCGCACCCGAAACGGCCGCTCCCGGCTTAGTTCCTCAGTGTGCCGGGAAACGTAGCTTGCGGTTCGGGAAGCGACTTCTCGCAGAGCGGGACTGGAAGGGGCGGTCCGCCGGCGCGCTGTGCGCGGATGCCGGCCGTGTCGCTTCATCTGTTCCTCGTCGCCAAACGGAGAGCGCGCTAGCCGGCCGCACTTGAACGGACGCTCGCCGTGTGCGTCGACGGCGTGCTTCGCAGGGCAGCTCGCCGTCGCAAGTCGACGCCGCAACCCCGCAGACGTGCGGCACGCGCGCCGCGAGTGCGTGCGGCAGGTCGCGTGAGGCCGACAGGTTCGTCGGTCACCGGCGGCCGTGCACGCCCGCACAGGTAGGTGTTCTCATCGGCCGCCGCTCGTGGGGTGCGAGCCCGCAGTCTCTCGGCGCGTGGGAATCCGCCCGCACGCCGCACCGTGCGCCCCGCTCGTCGCGCGTTTGTGCGCGTCTGCGCGTGCCCGCCCAGCGCCCCCTCGTGCGAACGCCGGCGTCGCAGAGCCGTGCAACGCGGTGAGGGGTCTCGACCCGTTGAGCGCATGGCACGCCGCGTACGCTCGTGCGTGAAACGGTCCGCTCGCAGACGCGCAGCGCGTGCGACCCTGGGTGCGTTGCCGGTGCGCCGCAGCAGCGCCCCTCGTCGTGCGAAGCTTCGCGGGCAGCTGTGCACTCCGGTGCGGCGTCCTCACCGCGTCCCAGGGCGCGCCGCGGCCGCTCCTCAATCTTTTCGTCGGCAGTTGCGGCTGGCCGTCGCCGCCTGCGCCACCAGCGAAAAAAAAATAAAAAAAACCTGGCTGTCGACTGCGTCCGACTCGCGCGGGTCGACGGCCGTCGCAGGAGTGCCTCCGGGCGTTCGCGACGCCAGGCCGCGCATACCCAAACGTCTCGCCGCACGCCTCGCACTCGCAGCGCGCACAACGTGCGTCTGAGGGTGGCACGGCGACAGAGAAGCGCCGCAGCGCGCGCACCTAGCGCACGGCGCCCTCCTCGGCGCTGCGAGCGCTGCGTGGCGCCTTCAGCGCGTCAGGCGGGAGAACGCGCGCGCCACAGCTTGCACGCGGCGGCCGCCCTGTGTGCGCGCGAGGTGCCGGGTCAGCGTCGAGCCGGCAAAGGTGCCGCCGCAAAGAGTCGCCACGCGTGGTCGACCCCGCTCGGCGGCGTGCGTCTTCATTGCTGGTCGCGCGCGATACTTCTTAAGCGCGAGACATCTGCTTCGCAGACGCGCAGCGCGGTAGCGGCGCGCCGTCTGGTGCGGAACGGCATGCTGACGGCCGCAGCATCACTTCGTCCGTGAACGCACGGCCGCAGATGCTGCAGAGTAGGCGAGTCGCGAGCGCGCCACAAGCCGATCTGCCGCGTCGCGCCTCGCGTCTTCCCCATCGAGACTTCCCCGGAGGCGTGCTCTCCCCCGTAGCGCTGGCTTTTTTCTCAGGGGCGGTTCCGGCTCTCTGCTTCGTCGATTAGCACGCGATGGGGTTTTTCTTCCGGGTGGCGGTCCGCGTTCTCTGCCTTCGCGCGATGCGGCCAGGTTGGTTTTTCGCGGGGGGTCCCTGGTTTCTCTTCGTGATGCACGGGTTTTCTCTCCTGGGGCGGTCCCGCTTCTCTCCTTTACGAGCGGCGAGTTTTTTTCTCGTACGGCGTCTTCCGTAATCGACGCTAGATCTTCGCGCGTTTCAACGGCAATGTAGTCACGTCTCTTCGCTGTTACGTGGGGCTGCAGGTCTCCTCGCCAAGCTCTCGGCTCGCTCTCAGGTGTGTGGTAAACACTAACCAAAAGCGTGGAAACCTGTAAAAACGCAAGGAAGAGCGAGTGAGGGTCTAACAAACATTGGCGACATAGATTAAAAGAAGTTAAATCTTTCCGGCGCATATGCGGGGCTGGGCGGTGCCTATCTCCGTTTCAGTAGCCCGGACATAGATAAGTGAGATTAATAGATAGGCCTAGCGCAGCTTTACTCAGTTATTTTGTACTCTTGTAGCTTTTAGCTAATCTCAGAATTTCGACAGGCGGTGAATAGAAGCCGAATCCAAGTAAGGTGAGTGTCAACCACCGCGTATCAGCAAATGCATCGCGACATCGAGCAGTCATTTACTGAATCAAGAAATCGAGCTCGAAACCACAACGCACTGTGACGTTTCGTAATGGAGTCCTCACTATCGGAAGATTAATGCGGATATGCAGAACTGCGTTTCTAGATGCTCGAACGTAAGGCTTGTGGACACGAGTTTCATCAACTCGACACCAACCCGCGTTTAACTAACTCACACTAGACATGCCAGACCCGCCACTGGCAAGACCTGATGGAATGGACTTACACTCTCATCACCAACGCATCTCGCTGAAACATCTCCACCGGTAAGTTGACACTCTGTGCACGTGCGCCTCATTCATTACTTCGCCAATTTCACGTTGACAGGTAACAACCAGGGCGTGCTAACTTAACGCGAGTCCCGGATCAAATCCCTTCCCGATTTACTGTCAGACTTCCTGATTTGATATATGCAGGAGGTCCGTGTGACTCCCTGAATTTCTGGCTATACTACTAGTTCGTTCCACGAGTACGGCCTCGGGAATACCGGGTATTTTTCAGCAAATGTGCCAAAGAAAATTTGCCAGCATTTCACGCGCATAAACTCTTCCAAAATAGGCACATGCTTATTGCCTAATAGCACCAAGCTTGTTTTATCTTTAGTTTTTTGACTTCAGACTGCAACCCCTCTTTTTGAGGTAGGCAAGTACGAGTCAATTCTACCCCTGTAAGCCTGTGTAGTTGTTTGCGTTGTCCACCGAAGCAGATTTCCCACCTTGTTTATAATATAAACTTAGGGCTGCTACCGCGCGATGCCGAGGGTAAAATGCAACAACATGCACTCGATGGATGAGCAGTGAGAGGTAGGAGGGTAGTACCGGCGACCACGCGGACATTTAGAAAATAAATTAATGATTTTAATTGTAATTGAGATTTTTGTAGTTTTTTATTTTTTATTTTTTGGTCGGTCGCGTCCGCGTCGCGTCATGCTGATTCAGAATATATATGTTTGGCGGTGACCTTCTTACGGGGGGGGGAGAAGATAGCAGACAGAAGACACAAAAACAGACTCGCCCTTTTAATGTAAGAAGATGTACCAGGAGTCGTGCTGTAATACATGTTATATATACGAAACGCCTGCCGCTGCCATGATGGCACGAACTGCCAATAGACTGTGTCTCAGTTAGCTCTAGCACTATACCCTTGTCGCCATGGGGCTATAGACTATTCAACGTCTATTTCCAGGGGGAAAAAATGTAAAAATGTTTTCATTGGATATAGACATAGAATAGTCTATAAACTGGCAACAAGGGCTAGAGTATTATATAGCTACGAGTTGGTTAGTTGGTGGCTTTTTTGGTTCTATTCGACCAGCCTTTTGCCTCCCTAGATACAATTAAGGCTACAATCAAGGGCACAAGCACTAGTTTAGCACCTATGCGAATCACATTGCGGGTCCCAAACTATCCTTGATCCGCTACAAGACCCACAGTACTAGGAAACGGCAGTGAATATGTGCACAGATGCAGGAGGGGAGGATCAAGGATAGCTTGGGACCGGCGCAAATATGTTTTCGCATATTTGCCTAAACTAATCTGCGGTGCTAAGCTAGGCTTGGGCAGGAGAGAAAGCTGTGACCTGTGATACAATAAAACAATGCACAAGCCGACAACAGGGGTAGAAATTAACTTTTGAACAAGGGAGTCCAACCCTGCCGCTCAAATAAGAAGAGAGTCGCATCTAAAGTTGAAATAAAGATATAACAATAACGTATGCGATATGTTGCTTATTTTGAAGATATCATGCGGTTACGTCTGCCAATTTTCTTTGGACAGTTGAGTGAAAAAATAACGGTCAATTTCCCAAGTGCCTGCTGGAATTGAACTAGCTTAGTATGGCAATTTGTCACCTGAGGTCACACCGGACTCTGCAAGTAGTGAAACAGGGATCGCAGTAAATCAGGAGTATGTTGACTCGGACTCCCGTTAATTTCGGCAACCTGCGACAAGATAACGGGCAAAACGGGGGTAGGGTCGGCTTCAACTCATTTTTTTCAACACTTCCTGGTTAACTCACATGTTTTATCGGTTGAAAATACTAAAAACCTCACCAGCACCCCTTCGATTTTAAAGCGCTACCCACACATTTACGAAAATGACATAAGGTCTCGAATGGGCCCATGTTCTCTATCCTTGAACCGAGTTAATGACAAGAATGAGCCGCGCACTGTGACTCAGTTCGCAGGCAACTGTGGGGACAATAATCGTATTTCCAGCCGTAACTTTCTCAAGGCTTGTAACATAGTCTATTCCAAAATCGTACTGTGTACTGACCTCAGAATCATATCAGCGGTTTAACTTTTTACTTTTAGCTTTTAGTTTTCGGAGGGGGCTCGGTACGCCAGCCGTCGTCGTTGAAGCCCTTTTGGCGTTAGGTTTAGGGTTAGGGTTAGGATTAGGGTTAGGGTAGGTTTAGGTTATGCGTTAGGTTTGGGTTAGGGTTAGGGTTAGGGTTCTAGCTCATCTAACTCTCAAATCAGTGATTTATTCCCACAGGCGTTATTCCGCAAATACATCTCGCCACCGCCGCCATCTTTGTCTCTTACGTATGAAACCAATGACTGGCGTACCGCCGTAGCCCGATGACATTAGATACGCCTGGCGTACCCGTACCAGCTGCTTTAGTTCTTATCTTTACTCATTATCATGAATCGATTCATTGATCGAGACCACGAAGAAACCAGCTATAAACGCTGAATATCTTAATACTTGCCTAACGCAATGAATATTATCAGGAGGAAGATGGCTCATCCCTGATATAAATTTTAAATTTCTTCATTCCTCCTGTTATTTTTTTTTTTTTTACACTCTAGCTCTTTAGACAAGTCTGATAATATAAGCATTTGGTAACATTTATTCAAAGAATCGCGCTATTTCATAGCCTTAGTCAGCCGGTTAAAATTTATCAACCCAGCGTCCGCTTTGTGTCGAACCACGGCAATGGAAAAAGACCACGTTATTGAAATAAGTACTTATTAATCCTTAGATGGCGGGACACAGATCAACGGAACAATGGAACGAATCTTGACGTACTCAGCGATACAGAATTTGAATATGTATGAATTGCTGCACGCAGCTCTACGAAAACGACTTCACACAATACACCGATTATAACATTACACGGATCGAATACTTTGCTGCAGATCCACGCTAGCACCTCCCAGGCCAAATCGATAACCGTCGTGCACATACAACCTAATTCTGCATGGTTTATCATAAAGCCCGCGCAACCCATAACAGCCTAGACCTTGGTGACAGCCCATAATACAAACGGCCTTTCTATGACGAAAGTGACTAATTGGGGGCCGCGAACGGTCGGCGAATAGAAACCGTTTTCTATAGACCCGCGTGCGCAAATAAACCAAGGGCAAGGCGTAGCGTATTCGCCCGGCAGGAAATTATTCTTGTTTCGTTACGCGTAAGAGCCACTACTCTATAATATTCAGGAGTAAGATAACTATATATATGTCTACTCCTGATAATATTATATTATAGACATCGTGGTAAGCAGTGAATACAATGCGCCGTGAGTCATATATCATGCCAATACAAATTCTCAAATACAATAGTCGTAATAGCTAGCGTTTACAGCGTAGCATCAATATGAAAGTCGGTGCGATCGAATCCAACCTGTGTTTCTTTAATTATTTTCCCTGTTTTCTGTGATTTTCTATGTTTTATCTGTTTAACATTTTCTTCCAATTAAAGCAAAATACTACATATTTATTTTACAACATTATAATAAGCAACAATTAATTTTTACAACAATTAAAAATAAAAATTTTGTATATATTTTTTATAATAGCGGATTGGGTGGTTGGTAGCGGGGGGGGGGAGGAGAGGGTTAGGCGTTGTTAGGTTAGGTTAGGGTTAGGTAGGGGTTAGGATTAGGGTTAGATTGGGTTAGGTGGCGTTAGATTAGCGTCCACGCGCTGTAATTTGCCTCTTACGGCTTACCGAAAAAAATATGTGCCGCGACGCTATTTTGAACACAGCTGCAGCAATAATGCATTTATAGTAATATTATATGTTATAATCTAATGACGGTAAAAATGTTTTTTATTGAAATACTCAGAAACTTTATACTGTATCTAGTTATTAGGGTTAGGGCACTTTTTAGGGTTTTTGCATCATTCTTTAATTATCGTAAATATATCTTAAATTAGAAGTGCCTAGTAAACATATCCTACCACCCCTTTCAGCCGCCGCGTTTTCTTCAGTCAAAGCAACATCGAAGCAGCAAGTCACAGGAACGGCGCTAAATTCCTCGTTTGGAAAAAAAAATTGAGGTGTGCGAATAGCCAGAATTCCCTATTGGCCGCGACGGCGGTGCCGAATAGAAATAATACCATGGCCCGACGGTCGGCGGAATGCTCGGCCTTTATGGACCGTGACAGAGAGCAAATACGGCATGACCAATGCAGACAATTTCCGAAATCGAACCTTATCATTTTTTCAATGATATTGTCGTCTGAGTAAACGTTTTACAAACGCAATTAATGCGTTGGCACTAATGACATGCTTGCTGGCAGTCAGGTATATTATATTGCATGCGAAGTACAGCGGTCATCAACTTACATTGTTTATTGATGCCTGTTTTGTCGATTTTATAATGTCGTGTTTTCATTACTTTCAGATTTTTTCTGGTAAGCGCGGGCCCAATAGGGAAGAGAGGGAGGGATAGAAGAGAGAGAAGAGAGAGAGAGAGAGGAAGAGGACGAGAGAAGAGAGAGAGTAGGAGGAGAGAGAGAGAGAAAGAGAGAGAGAGGGACAAGGAAAAAAAAGCGAACGCAAAAATAGAGGTAATCAAATCGTTAATCAAGAGGAGCGCGTACGAACGAAAAGGAAGGAATTACAGGAAAGAGACAGGAATTAAGAGAGCAAGGGTAAGCTAGAAGAGAGAGAGAAAGATATGAATTAAGGATGAAGCAATGAAGGGAGGGAGATGGCGAGAGAAAAAGGAGAAGGTTACTGAGAGAGACGGAAGAAAGAAAAAGAGGGCGAGAAGGCGAGCGCGAGAAAGGTAGAGGAAAAGAGAGACTGCGTGCGTGCGTGCGTGCACTCGTCGAATCGTTGTCAATTAAGGGACCTGTTTAATGCAGTTTCTATTTATCTGGGAATTGTGTTGGAGAGCATCGGATGAAAACGCACAGTAGAGATCGATGACACACGGGCGTGTGCTATAGCGTATAATAATAGTGAAATATAGTTGCTATTCAATTTTGGTGATAACCTGCTAATCTTGCTCAGATGCTACAGGCTAGGGCGCCTCTTTTAATTTAAACAACACAGGTCTACTGGGTAACAATTTTAGACATAAATTATGCTCAGACACCACCTAACCATGTTAAATGCATATTCGTCGCAAAATATAACTCCTCTGGTGAGATATTGCACATGCGCTAGCATACTAACGTAGCCAGATTATGCTCTGTCTGGTATATGCAGCAGGCACGATCCATGCAAGGTGTTCTTCTTATTTCTTACGAGAGGTCTACTGATGGAATGTTATTAAAATAAATCTATGCTGGGATGACTCCTCCCTATTTTAAATGAATAATCTTTGCAAAATATGATACTTATTGGGGAATATTGCGCATGCGTTCTTCCTATTTCTTAAAAGCGGTCAACTGATGGAATATTATCATATAAATCTATGCTGGAATACTTTCTCTGTATTTTAAATGCATAATCTATGCAAATATATTGCGCCTGCGCGAGCACTGTTTCAGGCGTGCAGTACAGACCGGAGCAAAATGCATGATATGGCTTGCGGAAAAAGAAAGGGGGGGCTGAGAAAAGGTGGTAGGGAAGACAGCTGAGGGTGGTGGAAAAAAATGAGGATGAGCGAGGGACAATGGAGGCAAGGAGAATGACGGCAGGGAGATGAAGCACGACTTTTGCACCCTACAGGCTAGGGCGCTCTCCAAATTACAAACACAGGTCTACTGATAAAAATTTAATACATTAATCTATTCTCAGATAGCCCCTAACCATATTAAATTTATATTCGTTAAAAAATACAACTCCTCTGGTGAGATATTGCACATGCGCTAACACATTAACGTCGCCAGATTATGCACTGACTGGTATATGCAGCAGGCACCATACATGAAAGGTGTTCTTCCTATTTCTTACGAGAGGTCTACTGATAGAATGTGATCATATAAATTTATGCTGGAATACCTTCTCTCTATTTTAAATGCATACTCTTTGCAAAATAATATTCTTATCGGGAGATTCTTATGCGCGAACACCGTTTTAGGCGTGCATTACGGACTGGAGCAAAATGCATAATATGGCTTGCGGAAAGAGAGAGGGGTGGGAAACTGAGGAAAGGTGGCAGGGAAGACAGCTGAGGGTGGTATAAGTAAAATGAGGATGAGCGAGGGACAATGGAGACAAGGAGAATGACGGGAGGTGGATGAAGTACGACTTTTGGACCCTAAAGGCTAGGGCGCTCTCCTAA
Source organism: Priapulus caudatus (assembly GCF_000485595.1). Lineage (NCBI taxonomy): Eukaryota > Metazoa > Priapulida > Priapulimorpha > Priapulimorphida > Priapulidae > Priapulus > Priapulus caudatus. The sequence continues at coordinate 16,403 of NW_014579050.1, forward strand.
TTACAAACACAGGTCTACTGATAAAAATTCATTACATGAATCTATGCTCAGATAGCACCTGACCATATTAAATGCATATTCGTCAAAAAATATAACTCCTCTGGTGAGATATTGCACTTGCGCTAACATACTAACGTAGCCAGATTATGTACTGGTTGGTATATGCAGTGGGCACCATTCATGCAAGGCGATTTTCCTATTTCTTAAAAGCGGTCAACTGATGGAATATTATCATATAAATCTATGCTGGAATACTTTCTCTGTATTTTAAATGCATAATCTTTGCAAAATAATATTCTTATCGGGAGATATTGCGCATGCGCGAGAACTGTTTCAGGCGTGCAGTACGGACTGGAGCAAAATGCATAATATGGCTTGCGGAAAGAGAGAGTGGCTGGAAACTGAGAAAAGATGGCAGGGAAGACAGCTTAGGGTGGTAAAAGAAAAATGAGGATGAGTCATTCTCCTTGCCTCCATTGTCCCTCGCGGGGGGGGGATGAAGTACGACTTTTGCACCCTACAGGTTAGGGCGCTTTCCTAATTACAAACACACGTCTACTGATAAAAATTTAATACATGAATCTATGCTCAGATAGCCCCTAACCGTATTAAATTTATATTCGTCAAAAAATATAACGTCTCTGGTGAGATATTGCACATGCGCTAACATACTAACGTAGCCAGATTATGTACTGGCTGGTATATGCAGTGGGCACCATTCGTGCAAGGCGTTCTTCCTATTTCTTAAAAGCAGTCCACTGATGGAATATTATCATATAAATCTATGCTGGAATACCTTCTCTCTATTTTAAATGCATAATCTTTGCAAAATAATATTCTTATCGGGAGATATTGCGCATGCGCGAGCACTGTTTCAGGCGTGCAGTACGGACTGGAGCAAAATGCATAATATGGCTTGCGGAAAGAGAGAGGGGGGAAACTGAGAAAAGATGACAGGGAAGACAGCTGAGGGTGGTAGAAGTAAAATGAGGATGAGCGAGGGAAAATGGAGGCAAGGAGAATGACGGGGGGGAGGGGATGAAGTACGACTTTTGCACCCTACAGGCTAGGGAGCTCTCCTAATTATAAACACATGCATGTCTACTGATAAAAATTTATTACATAAATCTATGCTCAGATACCCCCTAACCATATTAACCGCATATTCGTCAACAAATATAACTCTTCAGGTGAGATATTGCACATGCATGCGCTAACATACTATTAACACTAACATGCTAATTGACTGGTATATGCCGCAGTCACCTTACATGGATGGTCTTCTTCCTATCTCTTACGAGAGGTCTACTGATAAAATGTTATTATATAACTCTATGCTAGGATACCTCCTCTCTATTGCAAATACATAATTTTCGTAAAATATCATTCTTCTCAGGAGATATTGTGCATGCGCGAGCACCGTTTTAGGCGTGCAGTGCGAGCTGA
>NW_014579050.1:17858-31892 GCF_000485595.1 Priapulus caudatus
CGGGAGAACGCGGCGCCGCACAGCTTGCACGCGTGCGGCCGCTCGCCCGTGTGCGCGCGCAGGTGCCGGGTCAGCGTTCCGAGCGCCGCGAAGGTCGCGCCGCAAAGGTCGCACGCGTGACCCCGCTCGAGCGCGGCGTGCGTCTTCATGTGGTCGCGCGCGTACTTCTTGAAGGCGAACATCTTCTCGCAGACGTCGCAGCGGTAGCGCGCGCCGTCGTCGTGGCGAACGCGCATGTGCTGGCGCAGCATCACCTTCGTCGTGAACGGCACGCCGCAGATGCTGCAGAGGTAGGGCGAGTCGCCGGCCGCCACAGCCGCCTCTGCCGCCGTCGCCCCTCGCGTCTTCCCCATCGAGACTTCCCCCGGAAGGCGGTGCTTCCCACCGTAGCGCTGGGTTTTTCTTCAGGGGGGCGGTTCCGGTTCTCTCCTTCGCGATGCGATGGGGGTTTTTCTCCGGGGGGCGGTCCCGGTTCTCTCCTTCGCGATGCGGCAGGGGTTTTTCTCCGGGGGGGCGGTCCCGGTTCTCTCCTTCGCGATGCGACGGGGGTTTTTCTCCGTGGGGCGGTCCCGCTTCTCTCCTTTACGACGCGGCGAGGTTTTTTTCTCGTAGCGTTTCCGTATCCGACGCTAGCGATCTTCGGCGCGTTTTCAACGGCAGATGTAGTCACGTCTCTTCGCGTTACGTGGGGCTGCAGTCTCCCTCCCAAGCTCTCGGCTCGCTCTCAGTCGTGTGGTAAACACTAAAAGCGTGGAAACCTGTAAAACGCAAGGAAGAGCGAGTGAGGTCTAACCAAAAACATCGGCGACATAGATTAAAAGAAGTTAAATTCTTCCCGCGCATATGCGGGGCATGGGGCGGTGCCTATCTCCGTTTCAGTAGCCGGCGACATAGATTAGTGAGTATTAATAGATAGGCCTAGCGCAGCTTTACACTTATTTGTATCTTGTACTTGTAAGCTAATCTCAGAATTTCGACAGGCGGTGAATAGAACCGAATCCAAGTAAGTTGTGAGGTGTCAACTACCGCTATCAGCAAATGCATCGCGACATCGAGCAGTCATTAGCTAATCAAGAAATCGATCTCGAAACGACAACGCACTGTGACGTTTCGTCAATGGAGTCTCACTATCGGAAGATTAATGCGCCGATATCGGCAGAAACTGGTTTCAGATGGCCTAGAAGCGGTAAGCTTGTGGCCACGAGTTTCAATTCAACTCGACACCAACCCGCGGTTTCAACTAACCTCCCACTAGACATGCAGACCCGCCATGGCAAGACCTGACTGGAAGGACTCTACACTCTTCATCACCCAACGCTCTCGCTGAAACATCTCCACCGGTAAGTTGACACTCTGCTCACGTGCGCTCATTCCATTACTTCCCAATTTCACGTTGACCGGTAACACCAGGGTGCTAAATTAACGCGAGTCCGGAGTCAAATACTTCCCGATTTACTGTCAGACTTCCTGATTTGATATATGCAGGAGTCCGTGTGACTCCCTGAAATTTCTGCTATACTAACTAGTTCGTTCCAGAGTACGGCCTCGCGGAATTACCGTATTTTTTCAGCAAATGTCCAAAGAAAATTTGCCAGAATTTCAACCGCATAAATCTTCAAAATAAGCACATGCTTATTGCTAATAGCACAGCATTATTGTTTTATCTTTAGTTTTGAACTTCAGACTGCAGACTCCCTCTTTTTGAGGGTAGGGCAAGTAGGGAGTCTGTTGGACTCCCTTGTTCAAAAATCAATTTCTACCCCTGTAACCCTGTGTAGTGTGTTTGCGTTGTCCACCGAGCAGATTTCCCACCTTGTTTATAATATACTAGCTGGGCTAACCGGCGATGCCCGGGGTAAAAATGCAAACAACATGCACTCGATGGATGAGCAGTGAATGAGTAGGAGGGTATATAGCGCGACCGCGCGGACATTTATGAAAATAATAAATGATTTTAATTGTAATTGGAATAGCTTTTGGGTTTTTTATTTTTTATATTATTTTCCTGCGTCGTCGCGTCCCTCGTGCGCCGTCATAGCTGATTCAGAATATATAATGGTTGATTGGCGGCTGACCTCTATACTTCGGGGGTCGACAGGGCAGAAGAGATAGCAGACAGACAGACACAAAAAACATGACTCGCCCTTATGTAAGAGATTAGTACGCAGAGTCGTGTGTAGATACATGTTATGATATACGAACGCCCTGCCGCTTGGCTCCATGATCGCGCACTGATTACTGCCAATCAGACTGGTCTCATATAGCTCTAGCACTATACCCTTGCTGCCGATGGCTCAAATAGACTATCAACGTCCTATTCCAGGCGCGGGAAATGTAAAAAATGTTTGCATTGCCGACCCCTAGAGACATTAGAATAGTCTATAAACCTGTCGCAACAACGCGGCTATACATACCTATATAGTCGAGTTGCGTTTAGTTGCCGTGGCTTTTTTGGTTCTATGTCGACCAGCCTTTTGCTCCTAGATACAATTAAGGCTACAACTACAAGGCACAAGCCTAGTTTAGCACCTATGCCAAATCACATTTGCGGGGTCCCAAACTATCCTTGATCTGCTACAAGAACCCACTTCAGTACTCGAGGATAACGGCAGTGAAATTGCACAGCATGGCAGGAGGGCGAGGCCATCAAGCGATATTGGACCCGCAAATATTGTTTCGCTATATTTGCTAAACTAATCTGCTTGTGCCTAATATGCTTGCGGCAGGACGACAAACCCTGTGACCTGGTACAATAAAAACAAGCCACAAGCCGACCAACCAGCGTAGAAATATGATTTTATGAACAAGGGCACGCTCCAAACCCGCCCTAACAAAAAAGAGAGCATGTTCGCGCAGTCTAAAGCTTCATATTAAAACTATAACAATAAAGTTGACGATATGTAGCTTTATTAGAAATTCAGCTTCCGTTGCCAGCGTCTGCCCAAATTTTCTTTGCACATTTTGATATAAAACTCGTAATTCGCCGAAGGCCGGTGCTCTGCGAAATGAACTCAGTTAGTTATGGCAAAACATTTTGCACCGAGTCACACGGACTCCTGCATTGGAAATCAGGAGTCCGGCAGTAAACTCAGGCAGTATTTGACTCCGCCTCCCTGTTAATTTCCCCAACCTCGACAATCGATAACGGCACAAAACGGGGGGTAGTCGGTCGCTTCCCAACGCCATTTTGTTCATCAATACTTCGCTGTTAACTCACAGGTTATCGTTGAAATGAAACAAAGAACACCCTCACCAGCCACCAAACCTGCACCTTGTCTAAAGCGCGGCTACCCCCACATTTACGAAACTATGACATAGTCTCGAATTGGGCCCAGTTCTCTATTCCTTGAACAAAGAGTAATCACAGACATGAGCCGCGCACTTGGACTCCAGTTCGCATGCAACTTGGGCGACTAATAATCGTATTTCCGCCGGAACTTAATTCTCAACTTAAGCTTAACAAGTTCTATTCCAAATATTCTACTGATACTACCTCGAATCATATGCATGACAAGCCGGTTTTAACATTTTCTTTACTTTAGTTTTCGCATGGCTACGGCTACTCACGCCTCGGTCGTTGAAGCCCCTTTTTTGCGCTTTAGGCAGTCTAGGCTTAGGGTGTAGATTAGCGCGTCTAGGTAGTGGAGGGTGATGGTCTATTTAGGGTTAGGGTTAGGTTAGGGTATCTAGCCTCATCTAAACTCTTCAAATCGTGAATTTATATTCCCAGGCGTTATTTCGCAAATAATCTCGCCACCGCCGCATCTTTGCGTCTCGTAAGTATGAAAAGCCAATGGACTGGACTTACCGTAGCCTCGATACATTAAGATACGCCTTGGTACCGTAGCCACTGCCCTTTAGTTTTAGTATTGCGCTGTTGCTCCTGCGACGGTACGTCGCCGATTATTTTTCTCTTTAAAGTCACGGTACTCCGACGGTACTACGCCTGATTTGTTGAGCTTGTTTTCTTTGCGATTATACATTAGCACATCCCAAAGTTTAATGTCAATATGTCCAGCAGCGCAACGGTCCAGTGCGGCTTGCCCCAAGTATGAATGCGTCGCGAATCGATCCATCCGCTTTTCTAAATTATTTTGCCTGTTCTTATTTTTCGTATCTTTATCTGTTTATACATTTTTTTCAATATAACGCAATTTAACATTATTTATTCTACAACATTTTAATAACAACAATTAATTTCTCATACAATTTAAAAATTAAATTTATAATTTATAGAATTCAACGGTTAGCGCCGTTAGCGTTCCTAAGTCCTAGGCTTGAGGTGTAGCGGTTAGCGCGTTAGGTTAGGTTAGGGTTTCCTTCATAAAGCGGTTATCGGTATATATCGATTAAATATCCGCTATATATAATATCGCACCAAAAGCAACGTAGTTATTATTCCGGATAGATGGACCGCGTCGGACTCACTAGCGGTAAGTTGAGAGAAAAAAATTCCGGCGACGGTACCGTCGCTAGGAGCGAACCAGCCTTATTTTACTATAAATTATCCCCCCATTCACTATGAATCGATTTCATTGATCGAGACACGAAGAATACCAGCTTATAATACCTGAATCATTCCTTTCCATAATACTGCTATACCTAATATATTATCAGGAGAAATTAAATGTGCTTTCACTCCTCTGATTATAATTAACTCTGAGTCTTTAATCAATTCTGGATTAACTATGAACATTCTCTGACGTAACATTTCCATTCAATAGAATCGTCGCGCATTTGTTATACCTTATACTCCACTCGCCTCGGTAAAATTTATCAACCAGCCGCCCTCTTTCGTGTACTAACCACTCGCAATGCGAAAAGACACGTTATTAAATTAAATTTATCATTAGATGGCGGACAGATCAACGAACAAAGGAAACGAATTTCGAACCTACTCTAGCGATCTATCGAATCTCGTAATAATTTATGAATTGTGCCATCGAGGCTCTAGAAAACTGAACCTTCACCAGCCAACAATCACACACGATTATAACATTACAACGATCGCAATACTTTGTCGCAAATCATCGTACACTCCCCAGGCCACATCGTAACCGTTCGTGCAGCATCTCCCAACCCTAATCTGCCATGCGTTTATTCATAAACCATAACCAATAACAGCTAGACTTTCCCTGTGACACGCCCATAAACCAAAACGGCCTTCTCATGACGAAGAGTGACTATTGCCCCGACCGATAGCGAATATAAGAACCGTTTCTATAAGACCGACGTCGCGTGCAAAAACCAAGGGCAAGGCTAGCTATTCGCCGGCCAGCCAATATTTTTTCGTACGCCGCTAAGCAGCCCAGCGGAATCTCATAATAATCAGGAGTAATATAATTATATATTAATCGACTCCTGATAACCAAATTATATTATAGAGATCAGTGGTAAGAGTGCCCAAAACATGCGTTCCCTGAGTCATATACATAGCACATCCAAAATTCTCAAAATACCAATATGTCCTGAATAGGCGTAGCGTTACAGCTTAAGCATCAAGTATGAAAGCGTCGTCGTGGCAATCGAATCCCAACCTGGTTTTCTAATATTTATCCTGTTTGCTGTATTTTTCTATTTTTATTGTTAACATTTTCTTCAATTTCAAGCAAATACTTAATGATTTATTTACAACATTTTAATAACAACAATTAATTACAACAATTAAACAATGAGAGGAGTGTTTGTATATATTTTTTAAATAGGGGATGGGTTAGGTTAGGGTTATCTGATTAGCGTTAGGTTAGGGGTTAGATTAGGCGTTAGGGTTTAGCGGTTAGGATTAGGTTAGGGTTACCCCCGTTAATTAGCCTTCCACGCGCATTTCATTTGCTCTTGACGCGCACGGAACAGATAAACTATGTGCGCCCGGCAGCGTCTATTTTGCAATCAAACTGCCAGCAGATAATTGCTTTATATTAATATTATATTTATATTTAATGGATTAAAATATGTTTTTTATGGAAAAATACATCAGAAAAATACTCTCATCGTATCTACTTATTAGGTTAGGCGCCACTTTTTAGGGTCTTTGCCCATCATTCTTTAATATATCGTAAAATATTGCTTAATAATTAGAAGTGCCTAGTAAACATATTCCTGACACCCCTTTCAGCCGGTCCGCGTTTCTGTCAGCTCAAAGCAAATCGACAGCAGCCAATCAGAAGCCGGCAAATCCTTTCCGTTTGAAAAAAAAATTTGAGCGTCGTCCCGCGAATAATCCCAGAATTCCTGATTGGCGACTGTCCGCGTGGCGAATATGAAAGAACCCTCCCATTGCAGTCCGCACGCGTCGGTGCGCCGAATAGCCTCGCCTTTCCATGACCTGGACAAGACAAATACGGCCATGACAATGCAACATATTTCCGCTGAAATGCCGAACCCTTATTCCATTTTTTCCAATGATATTGTCTCTGCGTAAACGTTTACATCAAATCTCAAATGCGATGCATATATGCATCTTGCTGCGCCCGTCAGGTTTATATTTCTATTTCCATCTAGAAAATACAGCAGGTCAAACGATACTATGTTATTGATGCCTGTTTGTCGATTTATAATGTAGTTGTTTTCATACTTTCAGATTTCTTCTGTCTGCGTCAAGCGGCGGGCGCAATAGGAGAGAGGACCCCGGGAGACAGAGAGCGATATGAGAGGAGAGAGAAGAGACGGAGAGACCACACCCGGACCGGAACTGAGGAGATTGACGAGAGAGAAAGAGAGGAGCATGAAGGGACAAGAGAAATATAAATAAAAAGAAAAAAAAAAAAAAAAAAAAAAAAAAAAAAAAAAAGCTGTGTAGGTTGGCCGCGCGATCTCCGTCTGCGCGGTGCCTCCGCCCGGCTCTCTGCGTCCAAAAAATCCGCCGGCCGCTCCAGCGCCGTGCTGGCGGTCTCTCAACGCGGCTTCGACTTAACACAACAAAAAGAAAAGCGAATCCGGCAAAATAAGAGTAATCAAATCGTTAATCAAAGCCGAGGGCCGCCGTGCACGAACCCTGGGTGAAAAAGAAAGCGAATTTACAGGGGAAAGAGACAGGAATTAGAGTGAGCAAGGGTTAATGCTAGCAGAAGCAGCATCTGAGAGAAAGATATGATATTACAGAATGAAGCAGATGAACGAGGTGAGGGAGATGTGCTGGAGAAAAATTGGAGAAGTTACTGACGGAGAGACCGGAATCCACCCAATGAAAAGAAAACAGACGAGGGCGAGGAAGGACCCCGCGCGACGCCGGGCGCCGGCTCCTGCCCCCTGAGAAAGGTAGAAGAAAAGAAGACTTGCTGTGCGAGTCTGTGCGTGCGTCTGCACTTCGCCGTCAATCGTTGTCAATTAAGGGACCTGTTTAATGCAGTTTCTATTTATCTGGAAAGTGTGGGAGGGCATCGAGTAGAGATCGATCGATGACACACGGGCGTGTGCTATAGCGTATAATAATAGTTGAAATATAGTTGCTATCAATTTCTGTGATAAGCTGTAATCTTTGCTCAGATGCTACAGGCTAGGGCGCTCTTTTAATTATAAACACAGGTCTACTGGTAACAATTTGTAACATAAATCTATGCTCAGACACCACCTAACCATGTTAAATGCATATTCGTCGCAAAATATAACTCCTCTGGTGAGATATTGCACATGCGCTAACACACTAACGTCGCCAGATTATGCACTGTCTGGTATATATGCAGCATGCAGGCACCATACATGCAAGGTGTTCTTCTTATTTCTTACGATAGGTCTACTGATAGAATCTGATAGAATGTTATCAAATAAATCTATGCTGGGATGACTCCTCTCTATTTTAAATGCATAATCTTTGCAAAAGATAATACTTATTGGGGGATATTGCGCATGCGCGAGCACCGTTTTATGCGTTCAATATGGACTGAAGAAAACTGCATAATATAGCTTGCTGAGAGAGGGGATATGGGACTGAAAAAAGGTGGTAGGAAAGACAGCTGAAGATGGTAGAAGTAAACTGAGGATGAGCGAGGGAAAATGGAGGCAAGGAGAATGACGGGAGGGGGATGAAGTACGACTTATGCACCCTACAGGCTAGGGCGCTCTCCTAATTACAAACACACGTCTACTGATAAAAATGTATTACATAAATCTATGCTCAGATAGCCCCTAACCATATTAAATGCATATTCGTCAAAAAATATAACTCTTCTGGTAAGATATTGCACATGCGCTAACATACTAACGTAGCCAGATTATGTACTGACTGGTATATAAAGTGGGCACCATTCATGCAAGGCGTTCTTCCTATTTCTTAAAAGCGGTCTACTGATGGAATGTTAACATGTAAATCTATGCTGGAATACATGCTCTCTATTTTAAATGCATAATCTTTGCAAAATAATATTCTTAGCGGGAGATATTGCGCATGCGCGAGCACCGTTTTATGCGAGTAGTACAGACTGGAGCAAAATGCATAATATGGCTTGCGGAAAGAAAGAGGGGTGGGAAACTGAGAAAGGTGACAGGAAAGACAGCTGAGGGTGGTAGAAAAAAAAGAGGGTGAGCGAGGGACAATGGAGACGAGGAGAATGACGGCAGAGGAATGAAGTAGAACGTTTGCACCCTGCAGACTAGGGCGCTCTCCTAATTACAAACACAGGTCTACTGATAAAAATTTATTACAGAAATCTATGCTCAGATACGCCCTAACCATATTAAATGCATATTCGTCTAAAAAATATAACTCTTCTGGTGAGATATTGCACATGCGCTAACCTACTAACGTAGCCAGATTATGTACTGACTGGTATATGCAGTGGGCACCATTCATGCAAGGCGTTCTTCCTATTTCTTAAAGGCCGTTCACTGATAGAATATTATCATATAAATCTATGCTGGAATACTTTCTCTGTATTTTAAATGCATAATCTTTGCAAAATATTATTCTTATCGGGAGATATTGCGCATGCGCGAGCACTGTTTCAGGCGTGCAGTATACGCACTGGAGCAAAATGCATGATCGATATGGCTTGCGAAAAGAGAGAGGGGTGGGAAACTGAAAAAGGTGACAGGGAAGACAGCTGAGGATGGTAGAAGAAAAATGAGGATGAGCGAGGGACAATGGAGGCAAGGAGAATAACGGGAGGGGGATGAAGTACGACTTATGCACCCTACAGGCTAGGGCGCTCTCCTAATTACAAACACAGGTCTACTGATAAAAATTTAATACACGAATCTATGCTCAGATAGCGTCTAACCGTATTAAATGCATATTCGACGAAAAAATATAACTTCTCTAGTGAGATATTGCACATGCGCTAACATACTAACGTAGCCAGATTATGTACTGACTGGTATATGCAGTGGGCACCATTCATGCAAGACGTTCTTCCTATTTCTTAAAAGCGGTCTACTGATGGAATGTTAACATAGAAATCTATGCTGGAATACCTTCTCTCTATTTTAAATGCATAATCTTTGAAAAATATTATTCTTATCGGGAGATATTGCGCATGCGCGAGCACCGTTTTATGCGTGCAGTACGGACTGGAGCAAACTGCATAATATGGTTTGCGGAAAAAGAGAGTGGTTGGAAACTGAGAAAAGGTGATAGGAAAGACAGCTGAGGGTGGTAGAAGAAAAATGAGGATGATCGAGGGACAATGGAGGCAAGGAGAATGACGGGAAGGGGATGAAGCACGACTTATGCACCCTACAGGCTAGGCCGCTTTCCTAATTACAAACACAGGTCTACTGATAAAAATTAAATACATGAATCTATGCTCAGATAGCCCCTAACCATATTAAATGCATATTCGTCGCAAAATATAACTCATCTGGTGAGATATTGCACATGCGCTAACATACTAACGTAGCCAGATTATGCACTGACTAGTATATGCAGTGGGCATCATACATGAAAAGTGTTCTTCCTATTTCTTACGAGAGGTCTACTGATGGAATATTATTATATAAATCTATGCTGGAATACCTTCTCTGTATTTTAAATGCATAATCTTTACAAAATAATATTCTTATCGGGAGATATTGCGCATGCGCGAGCACCGTTGCATGCGTGCAGTATACAGACTGAAGCAAATGCATAATATGGCTTGCGGAAAGAAAAAAGGATGGGAAACTGAGAAAAGGTGGCAGGGAAGACAGCTGAGGGTGGTATAAGTAAAATAAGGATGAGCGAGGGACAATGGAGGCAAGGAGAATGACGGGGGGGGGAAGGGGTGAAGTACGACTTTTGCACCCTACAGGCTAGGGCGCTCTCCTAATTACAAACACACGTCTAAAATCACGGATAAAAATGTATTACATAAATCTATGCTCAGATAGCCCCTAACCATATTAAATGCATATTCGTCAAAAAATATAACTCTTCTGGTGAGATATTGCACATGCGCTAACATACTACTAACACTAACATGCTAATTGACTGGTATATGCCGCGGGCACCTTACATGGATGGTCTTCTTCCTATCTTTTACGAGAGGTCTACTGATAAAAGGTTATTATATAACTCTATGCTAGGATACCTCTTCTCTATTGCAAATACATAATTTTCGTAAAATATCATTCTTCTCAGGATATATTGTGCATGCGCGAGCATCGTTTTTGGCGTGCAGTGCGAGCTGAAGCAAATTGCTCAATATATAGCATACTGAGAGAGACACACGCACACACACATAATACATATATAATAATATATATATAAAATAATATATTTATATATATATATATATAGCAAGGGAGAGAGAGAGAGAGAGAGAGAGAGAGAGAGAGAGAGACGCCTGTGCCTCTCCCCCCGCCGCGGCGCCGCCGGCCGAGACGAGAGAGAGCGCAAAGACCGACGAGACGAGCAGAGCGACCGCTAGGGACGCAAGACTCAAGCAAAGGGCCGGCATCACAAAGCGCACAGAATAAACGCTGCATGAGATATGTTTTCTGGGAGATATTCCGCATACTGCGCCGCTAATTAACACACTTACGTAGCCAGATTGTTTACTGACTGCCGACTGGTATAAACAGCTTGTGGGGATCTTACTATGCAATCATAGGACGTTGGCTAAGCAGATGTTGGAGGCGACGTTCGATCGGTATAAAGTTTTCGAGAAATATACATCATACGTATGATAGGGTACGTTAGGCTGAAAGGATAATTGCGGGTTTGTAATTTGTAATTGCTTTTGTACATGTAAATTCACTCAATTGTAACTTTGTCCCATTATTTATAACATTTTTTGGGGTTACTTACAAAATTTTATAACCTAAGCTTTTTTACATTTTTATATTCTCCCCTCTCCTACACACACAGACGCTACCGACCTGTAGTCTCTTCGGTTTGGAGGCTGCGAATTTTGGTATAGTTGAAAGCTTGGATTATGCCTTGAAGCATATAAATATAATTATAGAGACACTTATATTACTATGGTCTATAGTCGCTTACTTATAAGTTATAGTCTAATTATATTATTTCTGTGGTGAAGGCTATTCTCTGTGACGCAGGCAGTAACTCAATTTTGATTGGCTACTTTCCTCCCGCGTCATTTCCGTGCCCTTATCTGATGCAAACGCGTCACGCAATACACGGCACGCGCCGTTGGTTGTGAACTGTATGTGTGTTGTTGATAGAATCACAGAATCTGAGCGTGTGCGTGAACATGGCTACTGCATTTACTCCTCGTGTTGGCAAGATATTTTCGTGTAGGCATGTCGTAAGAAGGGTACGTAGACCACAGCCTGTGTACATGGGTGAATGAATATGTTTCGTTCCTGACGACATACCATCCATTGTTTGTCGGAAACTGACCACTCGAAGATTACTTGGGAGTTGGGTTGATGCCAATTCTGCTCTGCCTTTTGAATGCCTTACTCAATCTGTAATTGCTGGCTTATGATCATGTTAGGGTTAGGTTAGGACAAGGATTAGCATGATTGTAATCAGGGTGAGAGGTGAAGTAATACAGTGCTCCAAAAGCAAAGTGAAAAGTGCACTGGAGCCTGCATGTGCATGGGCCCTGTAGTCTGTACATCACATGTTGTTGTTGTTCTTGTTGGATTCCAATTCGTACGTAATCGGCAATGCAGTGTTGGTACTAGGAAAGTAACCTCATGCATGATGTAGGTCTATTTAGATCTTGGCAGTTTTGATCAGATCACAGATGGAGAAGCTGTGATGTGCTTATGTGCTGCACGTGATGGTGAAGCTGTGATTAATTCACACCAGTTCAGGAGTTGAAAATAATACCCAGGCTAGGTACAGCATAGCTCTAGTTAGCTCTAGTAGTAGTACTATAGCCCGCGCGCAGGCAGTCAATGTACGCGGGCTATAGTACTAGAGCTAAGCTCTAGTAGGCTACTATAGCCCGCGTACAGTTGCCGCAGGCCTGCTATAGGTACTAGAGCTAGGTACAGCACGCATTGCACGCATTTATTTACGCAGCGTGGCATGAGCAAGAGCTTTACGAATGATGCAACATTGTTAACGACATAGTTAATGCTGTTACAGATGTTCCATGGTAAATATATTATAGAGCTAGGTGCGCCGTGGTGGTGTGAAGAGGATTCAAAGAAATGCAGAGTGGAAATCAAGCACGTGTGTAGCTTCGTTGTAGTTCCAAGAAATGGTATTGCTAGGGCTCATAGGGTCTATGTCCCCCAGGGTACTGCCAGAACGTACCCTGGTCACTATTTGATATGGTTAGGGTTAGGATTAGGGTTAGGGTTCGGGTTCAGGTTAGGGAGTAGGCGTAGGCGACTCCCTAGACTCGTTAGTGGAGTAGGCGAGGTACATACGGTCCGGCATATTAGATAGTTACCAGGGTACGTTCCGGTATACCGGACCGTACCCAGGGTACGTTTCGGCAGTACCCCGGGTGGACATAGACCCTCTCAGCATTGCTAGGGTTAGAATATTTATATTGACGTTAGTCACACAGCCTGGTCGGGTTAGCTTTGCTGTAGCTTTAGAGTAAGTTTGGCTCGTAGGGTCTATGTCCCCCTGACCTCTGTTTGATCTGGCTCGTTTAGCTATTTCTGACTAACCCTAACCCTATATATATTATATATTATATAACAAAATCTACTGTGTACTGACCTCAGAATCATATAATGACGGTTTTAACTTTTACTTTTACTTTTAGTTTTAGTTTTACTCCATTCACATGAATCGATTCATTGATCGAGACCACGAAGAAACCAGCTTATAATACCTGAATATCCTTAATACTTGCTATACCTAATGATATTATCAGGAGGAAATTAAATGTGCTTTCATTCCCTCCTGATTATAATTACACTCTAGTCTTTAGACAATCTGATAATATGAACATTTCGGTAACATTTCCATTCAAAGAATCGTCGCCATTTTGTATACCTTAGTCACGCGGTAAAATTTATCAACCCAGCGCCCTCTTTCGTGTACGAACCACGGCAATGGAAAAAGACACGTTATTAAATTAAATTTTATCCATTAGATGGCGGGACAAGATCAACGAACAAATGGAAACGAATTTTAACGTACTCAGCGATACAAATTTGAATATGAATTGTGCACGAGGCTCTACGAAAACGACTTCACAGCCAAAATACACACGATTATAACATACACGATCGAATACTTTGTGCAGATCCATCGTACACTCCCCAGGCCACATCGTAACCGTCGTGCACATGTATCACAACCCTAATCTGGTTTATCATAAACCAACCATAACAGCTAGACTTGGTGACAGCCCATAATACAAAACGGCCTTTCATGACCGTGACAGAGACAAATACGGCATGACAATGCAACAATTTCCGGAAATGCGAACCTATTCCATTTTTTCAATGATATTGTCGTCTGCGTAAACGTTTTGCAACCAATTAATGCGATTGCATATATGATCTTGCTGGCAGTCAGGTATATTATATTGCATAGAAATACAGCGGTCATAACGTACATATGTTATTGATGCCTGTTTGTCGATTTTATAATGTGTGTTTTCCAATTACTTTCAGATTTCTTCTGGTCAAGCGGCGGCCGCAATAGGGAGAGAGAGAGAGAGAGAGAGAGAGAGAGAGAGA
>NW_014579050.1:37312-39812 GCF_000485595.1 Priapulus caudatus
ATATATATATATATATATATATATATATATATATTAGTCAGAAATAGCTAAACGAGCCAGGTCAAACAGAGGTCTGACAGGGGGACATAGACCTTATCTGCGTAAGTTTGTGGCAGGCGTGCGTGAGGGTCTTGTTTCTCTACCAAAGTTTTCACGAAGGGCACAAGTGCCTGTGTTTAAATGTTGGCTTTGAGGCGTATAATGGTGTTACAAACAAACAAATTTGACGCCAATCTAATCGGATTTGTTGCACGTAAAATTGGGTCGTCTTGTTCTGATCTTGGGTATCTAATTTTTGGGTTCTGATTTTGGGTGTAAAAAGTGCACAGTGTGACGCTTAATTTGAAACGCGTCTCACAACTCTAAAGGTTTATATATTGTAATAATTTGTATCGACCTGCTCAACCGACTTACGAGTAAACTTGAATCTAGAATATCCGCACGGCGCACGCCAACACCGTTCGGCGTCTCTATGATTTCTTATAAAATCTACGTGAACTTCGTGTTATTTGCTTCAGCTAGGACAGGACGTTCTAAAAGTTGCATAACCACGTATACATGTGTTGTTGTGCTCTGGTAGTCAGGCAAGCTGTAAGTTATGCAAATAATCCTTGGATTTTATCGATTTGATTTATAGGTGCCTCAGTTCGGTTATGGGCCTATATCATCCCATAATTTAGATGATTAAATACAGATGATTAGATTAGATTTAGATTATCAAATACCTCTGTATAATCGTTACCTGTCTGTGTAAAGGACACACCCGTTTCCATTAAATTGACTACGTCACGAATTTTCTACGGTAAAATTTGTAAACATTTTGTTGCCATTTTTTTACAATAAAAGTAAGAACTAACGTATCGCCAAATTCTTACCTGATAAGATTGTTTCTCAACTAGTTAAAAATCCAATAAACCTGGACGATTTGATATTATATGTCCCTGACATTAATTGCTCGCTATGGGCTATGTATGCGTCACGAGTGTATGTTCACATCAAACAATATAGTAAAATAGGAAGTATAATGCAGCAATTTAACCATAAAAAGTGAACAGAATTACTTATATTTTGTGAATATTTTTTAAATTTTTACTATTTACGGTGACGTAATCACTTTAAGTGACCATCATATATTGTTTAACAGTATGTGTAGGAGAGTCACGGCCGTTTCGCCACTGTCAGTCTCCTTTTTTTCAACCGGAAATGGCATTGACACTGGAGTAAAAAAAAACAGTGTGTGTTTGTACTAGTTCTACTAGTCTAGCAATTCCAGATGTACGTGTTCTTACTGTGACATGGGCGGATCCAGCTTTTTGAAAAAGGGGGGTCCAGTAAGAAATAAAGGGCACTTTTTCCTGCTTAATTTTTCTGGTGTTTTAAAAAGGTGCCGACGGCCACTTAGGGGGGGTTTGGGTGACCTTCTCCCAAGAAATTTGTTAAAATTGGTGCATTCTGAGAGCATCTGAGCAGTAATTTTGATGTCTAGAATGCAAGATGGAATTCCCAATTTTTAGCAGAAAATTAGATATGTGTTTTCCATTTTTTTGGGTAAAAAACGGGGGGTCCGGACCCCCTGGACCCCGCCTCTGGATCCGCCCATGTGTGACGACGACCGCTCGCTCATGCCGGCCCTGAACTTCCAAGGAAACACATGTACGCAAGCAGTGCGCATCGTGCTGCTGCTAGCAGCTTCGTTTAGCACGGCGGGTTCAGCCACCGGTTAACATGTAAACGCATGACTGGGTTAATGGGGGGAGGGGGTGAGTGTATGCTAACTAGCAGGAGCTAGGTGGACGGGTCTGACAAACCAACTGCTGGAGCGAAGGGTCGAAATATTTGCGCGAGTAGAAAATTGACCGAAATTTCGTAGTTTCACAAATTAGTGAATGTTATTCATTTGAGATGTATCTGTAGGAAAGAAGGAACGAGCAGTGTGGATTGCACAAAACTAGATATATATATATATATATATATATATATATATATATATATAATATATATATATGTTGTGCTACATTAGATTATAGTTGGTACAGATAAGACATTCATCCAGGAAGGTGGCAGCTGACCAGTGCGATTTCACGCATTCGAACGCATGGAAAGTGAAGTTGTGTAGTCAACCCCTTAGTAATCGTAGCATGATGGGGTGCAGGGCGGCAGGGCGGCAGGGCGGCAGGGCGGCAGGGCGGCAGGGCGGCAGGGGAAGCACGCTCTGCTGCTGCTGCAGATGCTGGCAGCAGATGCTGCCTGCTGATGACGTCACGACCTACTGCGCGCTGCCAGCCAATCACGCGCCTCGGCTGGTAGGTGCGGTCGGTAGGTGTGTGTGCGTGGCTGGCTGGCTGGCTGGCTGGCTGCCAGGATGGTTGGAGGTGTTTGTTTTGTGCTCGCTGTACGTCGCGTCTCTGACGTCGTTGTCGCGTGACACTGAACTAGGTCACCCGTCATGGTCATTTGCTGGATATACTACACAGCTTGTGTGGTTCCCACACCTGGTTGA
>NW_014579050.1:42352-45054 GCF_000485595.1 Priapulus caudatus
CTCTTTTTCCCCTCATCCACTGCTTCTCTCTCTCTCTCTCTCTCTCTCTCTCTCTCTCTCTCTCTCTCTCTCTCTCTCTCTCTCTCTTCCTCTCTCTCTCTCTCTCTCTCTCTCTCTCTCTCTCTCTCGCTCTCTCTCTCTTGCACTCTTTAGCTATCTCTCTCTCCCTCTCTCTCTCTCTTTCTCTCGCTATCTATCTCTCTCTCTCATGCTCTCTCATCTTCTCTCCCGTCCTATGTTCTTTTCATTCCACAGGTGTGTTTTACACACACGTGTGTCTTTCCCCATCGCAGGTGTTTCTGGTGTGTCTTTTGTCATCACAGGTGTTTCACACTAAGGTGTCTATTGTCATCACAGGTGTTTCACATGATGTGTTTTTTGTCATCACAGGTGTTCCACACGAAGGTGTCTTTTGTCATCACAGATGTTTCACATGATGTGTTTTTTGTCATCGCAGGTGTTTCACACAAGGTGTCTTTTGTCATCATAGGTGTTTCACACAAAGGTGTCTTTTGCCATTACAGGTGTTTCACACGATGTGTCTTTTGTCATCACAGGTGTTTCACGTGTCTCTCTTGTCGTCGCAGGTGTTCCAGGTTCAGGCGGAGCTGTCGCCGAAGATGGCGTTTGCGGCGCGATGCATGGCGACGACCCCGACGACGGCATCCTCCTTCAAGGTCAGTGGCGCCTCCTACGAGACGGAGCTGTGCTTCGGAAACTCAACATTTCTTGAGTTGGCGGGTGGCTTTCGAAAATTTTTGACGGATTAACAACAAAATTCCAAAGAAACGTCATTTCTCTTTCAACTTTTCCGCTTGAAATCGGACTGGCTACTTACAGAAAGGCTGATTTTTTCCTAAAAAGCTAAACTAAAAACTAAAACTAAAGGCTTTTCCCTTTTTTATATCATTTTTCAGCCAGAAGGACTACATATCCCGGTAAAACTTAAAACCAGTAAATTTCCCTACACGCCGCCACTCACGGAAGCGATTATTGGCACGGAATTTCCCTTATTCCGGCTTGTACTGTCAATAGTGTCGTATGTAGATAGACGCAAAGATAGCCCCCCCCCCCTAATCTTCACGATAACTCGCAGTGTGTACATTGTGCACACACTGGCGCGTGTTTATCAATGGTGCAAACAAACTGAAAGCGCGCGCGCTTGCGTTCGCACGCCGCCTTTTTGGAAGTAGCGACGATATTCACTCGTATCTCTCGCCTGCGTTGTTTTATTTCCGCGTGGGAACGTATGTCTGTCTCGATGCGACAACGCTGTGAGAGCGATAATGCTGCGCGATATGTGTGCGTTGTGTCTGCGCATGGGCACAACGGACCTCCACTCATATGTCAAAACTCAGGCGACACGTTTTCCGGACATGTTCGCAACGAGAGCAAAAATTCGGAGCATAGTTCCCGCAACCGGACACAAGATACGGGCGAGCCTATCAATTTCTGCCGAAACTCCAGCCGACCTCACCGGCAGCCGTCTAATTCGCAACACTGTGTACTGAGGTATTGTTACATGTATAGAAACTAGAAATGAGGCCAGCTTGTCGCCAAACATAACATGTATCCACCGTGATAGTATAGTAATGATGGAATATGCTCTGTAAGGACGTAAAAGCGCAGAAATTAAATTAAGTCACAAAGACAGAAGGTTGTTAGAAGCAACTGTGATGCTCAGATGTGGTAAGTAATGGAATCTTGGTTCGGATGGGAATGAAGTCGACACAGTGAAGGATCAACTAAGAGGTCAAAGTGCAGTGGTGGGTTCTGGTAATCACACAGACTTCTCCCAAGATTTTTAGCTCCGTTGTCGGCAGTCAATTAGGGCCCGAGTTAGAGAGCGGAAGCGGAAAATATGATCAAGTCAAGGTAAAGGTGTTTGTGCAGTGACCTGGTGGGCCAGTTTTTACCCGATCCGAACTACCATCTTCAAATTTGACAGTGAAGATTTGTTCATGTCGTAAAGCCAAGACCCAATTTTTTTTGTGTTAGGCGGAGAGTCATCGTTGCCATGGTGAAATCTATTGTAAAAACCTATAAGCTGTGTGGGCTGTTGTTTCTGACCCGTGGTTGTTTGGGCACACAAGGCCCGATATAAACATGTCCTATATATACAATATCATATATCGCTATATATATATATATAATTTGATGACAATCATAAATTAAATATAAATTTAAAAATACAAATTGTTAATACAATGATATTGAAATTTTATTTAAAATTTTTTAATTTTAATTTTAATGATCTAATAATTTAAATCTAAATTTTAATACAATATAAAATATCTCATGACAATCGAGTAAAAAGTGGCAGAAGTTAACAGTTCTTAGAATATTTCGACAAAAAATGTTGCTTAGCCCATGGCAATGATGACTCGCCACACCAAAACAAACGATTGTCGTCTTAGCTTTACAATGATAACGCACCTTCATGCGAAATTTGAATATGATCCGAGAAGAATTGCCAGCCGGTAAGAGTGTTACAAGGAAATTCTCGGTGCGGCGGCTACGCCGGCGGGCGGCGCCAACCCAATAGTCATGATTTCAGTATCCCCACGAACTTCGTTCGGGGATACAATTAAATGTATGCAGATTAACAATTACACCCAATTGGTATTTAGAGTAGCAATAATAACACATGTTGTTATTATTCTACTCTTGAATTGTATGTAGAAAACCTCTTGTAGCAAATC
>NW_014579051.1:0-440 GCF_000485595.1 Priapulus caudatus
CGTGTGCAGCCGCCGGTAGCATGGGGTGGTGGGTGCAGCACACGGGCGCCGGTAGCATGGGGTGGCGGGTGCAGCACACGGGCGCCGGTAGCATGGGGTGGCGGGTGCAGCACACAGAACGATCATTACTACTGTAATGAGAGGACGCCGCAGCAGAGGAGGGGGAAGGGGAGGCTAGAGGTGGGACTGGGAGGGAGAGGACGGGCTCTGTGGGGGAGGAGGAGGAGATGCTAGAGGTGGGAGAGGACGTGGCAGCAGAGGAGGGGGAGGGGAGGCTAGAGGTGGGAATGGGAGGGAAAGGACGGGCGCTGTGGGGGAGGAGGAGGAGATGCTAGAGGTGGGAGAGGACGCGGCAGCAGAGGAGGGGGAGGGGAGGCTAGAGGTGGGACTGGGAGGGAAAGGACGGGCGCTGTGGGGGAGGAGGAGGAGATGCTAGAGGT
>NW_014579051.1:6490-9249 GCF_000485595.1 Priapulus caudatus
CCATCCATCCATCCATCCATCCATCCATCCATCCATCCATCCATCCATCCATCCAGCCATCCATCCATCCGAGCCCAGCTATGGCCCCTAACTCCCCCGGAGATTGCCTCCTTCCCTACCTCAACCCACTCACGGGGAAGGGGTAAGGGGTGGACGAACCCAGACAACAGAGAAGGGAGCTGGAAAGAGTCGGGCCGTAGGAAGGAAAGTAGGAAGAGACCTGTTCCTCCTACAGAGAAGGTAGGTGGGGACTTAAGTAAGCAGGCTCTTAAGACCCCGTCTAAAGAGAGAAGGTAAGTGGCAAGAAACGGGCTCCTCCCGTCTGGCAGACTTCTTAAAAATTTCCTAGCAGATTTCTGCATACCTTTACGAAATAGACTTCCGCCAGCGGTCTAATAGGAAAGGTTATTGTTAAGAGTAATGTTGTCGACAAATTTCGTTGAATCGTTCGTCTGTACGATGGCAATATTTTTATACCGCATCACTAGCTCGTTTCCCCATCACCGACCTACGTCACTCTATATATAACAAGCCAAGTTTACAAAAAGATTATTAGAAACAAAGACAAAAACTACTGCGCGAAGGTTAGTGCGCAGATGTATCGCTAGATGTCGTATTTGTCCGAGCCGGAGCGCGTCTATTTTTTCCGTACCGCAAATGCGTAAACGTCCTACACGGGTTCCTCTGATTAGCTGCTTTGATTTGCTTTGACGCAACAAACCTTCAAAACAAGAGAACAAACGCCCATTTGTAAATATTTGTCTTAGTTCATCATCAGTAGATAATTAAGTTTTCTGATATATTTTCTATGAAAAACACATTTTACTGAATAATATGAAATATAATATCACTATAATTACAATTCTTTGTGTAACTGTGTTATTTTTATCTTAATCTCAAGTTATGAGAGGGTTTGGGCTCTCGTAACACTTACTACATACGTACGTATACGTAATGGGAGGGAAAGGACGGGCGCTGTGGGGGAGGAGGAGGAGATGCTAGAGGTGGGAGAGGACGCGGCAGCAGAGGAGGGGGAGGGGAGGCTAGAGGTGGGACTGGGAGGGAAAGGACGGGCGCTGTGGGGGAGGAGGGGGAGGGGAGGCTAGAGGTAGGCGAGGCAGCAGCAGAGGAGAGAGGCTACATGGCTAGATGGGAGAAGACGAGCTGTGTGTAGAGGGAGGAGACTGGTAGGGGGGTGGGGTTCGGGTTTGGGTTCGGGTTCGGGTTCGGGTTCGGGTTAGGTTTAGGTAGTAATGTTTTTAGGATAGGGTTAGGGTTAGGGATAGGGTTAGGGATAGGGATGGGGTTAGGGTTAGGGTTAGGGTTAAGGTCAACGTTAAGGTTGGGGTTGCGGTTAGGTTGGGGTTATGGTTCGGGTTCGGGTTGGGGTTGGCTTTCGGATTATAATTGTGGTTGGTGTCGGGGATGGAGTTAGGAATAGGGTTAGGTTTAGGGGGTAATGTGAAGAATAGGGGTAGGGTTGAAGATAGGGTTATGGTTAGGGTTAGGGATAGGGTCAGGATTAGGGTAACGGTTAGGGTTAGGGTCAAGGTAAAATTTAAGGCTTGGTTTGCGGTTAGGTTGGGGTTAGGAATAGTGTTGGAAAACTCAGAATAGGAAATCCAACACGGAGAAAGTAGGAGGGGGGGGAGCGAGGGAGAAGTACTACAATGCGTGTACTACAGAGAAAAGTGAGTCAATGATATCAGAAAAACACGTGAGCACGTGAGGTTCAGGTGTGGAGATGGTTACTCAAGCACCGGTGTGTAAGATGCAGCGATCGGACCAGGTAAGAACACGGATATGAATCTTTACACTCGCACAAACCACATGTCTACACATTACAGACGCCTGTTAAAAAATGACGAGCGAATCAATCAATACGCCGTCTATTCAAGCAGCGACGATGTCATTCCGTGAGGAAACACACGCGTAAAATAAAATAGAGGATTAATTCACAATCCAACAAACCATTAATTATTTCTAACTAATTAAGGTAAGTAGACACCCATCGCTCAACAGCTAGCAACAGTTGGATACATGCCGAGACACGTTTTTTTAAACGTGAAATTATATTAAAAGTTTTCTTCTGGTTTGGTAATAAAAAACCGGCTAGGAGCTAGAAGGCAAATAATGGTTATTTGAATCGGGAAGATGTGTGGAAAATATCTAAAGACATAGCAACAATGAATGAAATACTTTTTCGTCTAGAACCTTACCATTAGAACCTTATCATTCTTGAGTATCGATACTAAGAGCAGGGTTAAAATACGTCTGCACGACTAACGCCCTTAATGAAATTTATACAACAAACAACAAATGTTTTGCAAATCGCTCGCAGAATTTGCAAAACCCTCGCTCAGAAACCCAGTCGGGAAAAAAACTTTTTGGCCTCAAATTAATTTAAGCTTCCTTCCTCGCGATGAATGCAAAACTAGTTTCGCAAATTATTTTCGAAAAACGACCGAGTTTTTAAACCTGGCACAATCGCGTACGAGCTGCATACATCCATGCTCCCCCCCCCACCCCTACGGTGTCTAGCGACAGCAGACGATGTGATTGCATTAGTCACGCGTAAAATTCATAGCAGCAGACGCGCCGTGCACGCATTCAAATGAGGGAGACCCGTTTACAATTACGTCATTCTTTTAATATCCAGTTTCGTCTCGGCGGGCTGAGCACACACTAACACACACACACACTCTCTCTCTCTCTCTCTCTCTCTCTCTCTCTCTCTCTCTCTCTCTCTCTCTCTCTCT
>NW_014579051.1:11416-12943 GCF_000485595.1 Priapulus caudatus
TGTCAAAGCAAATCAAAGCAGCCAATCAGAGGAACCCGTGTAGGACGTTTACGCATTTGCGGTACGGAAAAAATAGACGCAGCCGGGGCAGCAACCGCCATCATCCACGCGTTGGCACCGTGCCAAATTTACACATCAAGTACTTTGGCAAACCTTCAGACAGAAGATAAACATTAATTGACTAAAATAATCTTTAGATTGCAAGCAGCAGACCCGCCTCATCTGGCTTAGTAGCATCTCAGCAGCAGCTGCCGGCACTACCAGCCCCTAAAAACCGCTCAGACAAACCAGACTTGACATTCCTTTGAGACGCGCAATTATGAAATCGACCCTCAATAGCATCTCGTATAGCCCACCAGCTACGCACATACATGGCGCCTCAATAGCATCTCGTATAGCCCACCAGCTATGTACATACATGGTGCCTCAATAGCATCTCGTATAGCCCACCGGCTATGTACATACATGGCGCCTCAATAGCATCTCGCATAGCCCACCAGCTATCTACATACATGGTGCCTCAATAGCATCTCGTATAGCCCACTAGCTATGTACATACATGGTGCCTCAATAGCATCTCGTATAGCCCACTAGCTATGTACATACATGACGCCTCAATAGCAGCTCGTATAGCCCACCAGCTATGTACATACATGACGCCTCAATAGCATCTCGTATAGCCCACTGGCTATGCACATACATGGTGCCCCAATAGCAGCTCGTATAGCCTACTAGCTATGTACATACATGGTGCCTCAATAGCATCTCGTATAGCCCACCGGCTATGTACATACATGACGCCTCAATAGCAGCTCGTATAGCCCACCGGCTATGTACATACATGACGCCTCAATAGCATCTCGCATAGCCCACTAACTATGTACATACATGGTGCCTTAATAGCAGCTCGTATAGCCCACCAGCTATGTACATACATCGCGCCTCAATAGCATCTCGTATAGCCCACCGGCTATGCACATACATGGTGCCTCTATAGCATCTCGTATAGCCCACCGGCTATGTACATACATGACGCCTCAATAGCATCTCGTATAGCCCACCGGCTATGTACATACATGCGCCTCAATAGCAGCTCGTATAGCCCACCAGCTATGTACATACATGCGCCTCAATAGCATCTCGTATAGCCCACCAGCTATCTACATACATGGTGCCTCTATAGCATCTCGTATAGCCCACTAGCTATGTACATACATGGTGCCTCAATAGAATCTCGTATAGCCCACTAGCTATGTACATACATGACGCCTCAATAGCAGCTCGTATAGCCCACCGGCTATGTACATACATGCGCACGGTCTGTGTGGTTGTGAGCTGTACACACCAGCGGTATATCAATACACACACATACCGACTCCTGAGGAGTGGATGGGGAGAAGGGGGGGGGGGGGGTGAGCATGACGTATGGAGGAGAAATGGTGGAAGGGCAAACCTGTTAATAACGTAAACACAGGAGGCGACGGAAGATGGTGGAGGGAGGGGGAGAAGGGAGGGAGGGAGGAGGGA
>NW_014579051.1:14533-17033 GCF_000485595.1 Priapulus caudatus
CTCTCTCTCTCTCTCTCTCTCTCTCTCTCTCTCTCTCTCTCTCTCTCTCTTCTTCTTCTTCTCTCTTCTTCTTCTTCTTCTTCTTCTTCTCTCTCTCTCTCGCTCTCTCAATTTACACTAGTAGTAAATATAATATTAATAGAATATGTCACATTCCAGGGCAAAATCTCAACATATTATATCTTTGGTTAAAAAACATAAACTCAAACATGCAATAAAAAATACAGTCAACATTCAATATCCCTCATTCGTTATCGGTCTTCCCCGTACACAATCACAACTCAGAGCGATAGACTGGAGCCTACGACATTCGTACAATCATGAACCACGTCATTCAGTGAACAAATCACATTTAGTGACATCTGTCAGGGACATTCTTGCGGAGGTTCAACAGGGAATCTTTTGGAAGAGACGTCGGTTTCGTTTCAATCACATTCAGGGTGTTTTATTACATCTGGAGCTCGTTGTCAGAAACGAAACTAGTCGAGAGAAGCTTAACAGTAACGTTTTTCCCGTAGACCAAACTCTACACACTGCTTATAAGAACATCGCAACTTTGCCATCCATCTTGTTCGTCCCATAAATATTTATGTGTCAGTGTGCAGCAGCTAGCGTGCGGCGGCCAGCGTGTGTTGCAGATGAGCATTTGGACGGCATTTACAGGAAATTGTCAGCAATAATAGGCGAAAGAGAGTAGAGAAACATTAAGACTTTGGTAGTAAATAGATTTCGTATTTATTTAGCATTATATTTTATTGAAACGCTCCAACAAGTGCCTGTGGTCCAGCTTAGCGTTACGGACCGCTAGCTAATAGCACGAGCAGGCGGGCGGAATTTTTTTTCCTACACGCTATATCCATTGGGCTTGATATACGCATATCAACTTCCGCATCAGACTTTCCGTATATCAAAGAATGATGCAAAAATCATAAACCCTAACCCTAACCCTAACCCTAACCGTAACCTTAACCCTAACTCTAACACTAACTACAAACCGAATCGGCATATATACTATCTATGGTATCCCAAACACTATCTATGGCGTGGTCAAATCAAAGCACCCTATCAGAGGAGCCCAATGGATATAACCTGTAGGGGAAAAAAATTACCCCCGGGCGGGGGTCACGGTGAGGTGATGTCAACGCACGCGCTGGAGAAGATAGAGCGGCTGTGTACGGGCTGCATAGGTGCCGTAGAAGCTGGCCATGAGAGAGGCTGATCCATGGCAGAGGATGATACACCGACGAATTGTAACGCCACAGTTGATCAAACCCGCGCACGCACGCACGCGCACACGCGCGCAAACACACACGCACACACGCACGCACGCACACGAACGCAGAGGGGAGAAACACACACGCACGCACACATGCGCGCACGCGAAGACGCGCGTACACACAGATACACGCACGTACGTACACACACACGCACACCCGCACGCACACGCACACGCACANCGTGGTGGCATCTTGCTCGCGTTCGGGTGGCGGTGGGTGGCATGGTTTGCTCGCCTTTGGGTGCGTGCCGTGTGTGGAATTCCGTTGCGTGGCGCGCCAGTGGTGCGTGCGGTGGTCCGTGCGGTGCGTGCGTGCGTGCGTGCGGGCGTTGGGTGGCGTGCGGCGTGTTGCGTGTCGTCGTCGTGCGGTGCGGGTGCGTGGGTGCGTGCGTGCGTGCGTGGGTGCGTGCGTCGGGTGCTGCGTGCGTGGTGCGTCGTGCGTGCGTGCGTGGCGTGGTGTCGTGCGTTGCGTAGGGGGATGAAAAGAGGAACGTTTCAAAAATCCGATTAATAATTGAGAGCAACATGACGTCACGCGCATGCGCAACACGGCCGAACCGGCGGCACGCCCCTTGACCTGCTATCACTTGTGACTGGAAGTTCACTGTGTTGTACCGTGTATTATCTGTCCGTTGTCATTAGCTATTGCGTTATTTTAGCAAAGAAAGAGAGCAAGCAAAGCAGGGAAGCTCATGTAACGCCCCATACAACGTCGCCGTATCTTAGCGCCCTTAGTCTACTTCGATGGTTTTCTTTACGCTTTTGCTATTGGTAAGAGTTGACTTTTCAAGTGGTCCACGAAAAAAAATTCCCCGTAGCTCTGAGATAATACTTGTCTTAAATAGATCGTTTGATAAGCGAAAAGTTGAAGGCGAGCAGAAGAGACGTTCATTGCGTGCAGCTAAGATGCTGCTGCTACTGCTGCTACTGCTGCTGATGTTGCTGATGTCTGCTGCGTACTTGCTTAACTACTGCTGGCTACTGTCTGTTTGCGCTGCGCTTCGCTCATCCTGCTACTACTGGCTGCTTACTATCTGCTTACTCACCGTCGCTGTTCGCTTGGCTACGTGCTATGCTGCTTGCCACCCCGGAGGCGACTGATCTCCAGTGCTTTGCTCTTTGATTGCTTACGCGTCCTCGCGCTTAAGTGTTCCGCGCACCGCCCCCGCAGGGCAGCGTTAAGTAGCAGCGACGGCGTTTCATCGTCTGCCGAACCCCGCCAGA
>NW_014579051.1:22033-35211 GCF_000485595.1 Priapulus caudatus
GTGATGGTTGGACATATTACTAAGAAGTAATTATTTTTACCGCGGTAAAAACTATTTATCCGCGGTTAAATTATGTGTAATTAGAGCACTCGGAGAGCAGAGACCTCTGCCAAGGCAGCTCAATTCTCTCACTGTGAACATTTTTATTAATTAATTAATTAATTAAATAATTAATTGGATCCGGATCACGAGCAAAATGTAATGAATTCGAAGTTACCCCATTTCTGACCTATCCTAAAAATTTAATTAATTAATTAATTGTATCCGGATCACCACCAAAATGTAATCAATTCTAAGTTACCCCATTTCTTACCTATCCTGAAAATTTTATGACAATCCGTCCATAACCTTTTCAGTTAGGCTGTACACAAACCCACAAACCAACAAACACACGCCGAACAAACACACGCCGGTGAAAACATAACCTCCGAGTCCTGCCAACCCCTTGGCGGAGGTAACAAGGTCTCTGGTTGGGTGAAATTAAAGGGACATAATTTAACTGCGGTTAAATTATGTGTAACAAGGTCTCTGGTTGGGTCAAAGGGCCATAATTTAACTGCGGTTAAATTATGTGTAATAAGGTCTCTGATTGGGTGAAAGGGCCATAATTTAACTGCGGTTAAATGAATTTAAAATAATTATTTCTGAGTACGATGGCCAACCATATAAGGTGTGGGTGCAACCATAACTCCAGGTAAATCGTTCATTAGAAATCGGACGTGGGAGTATACCCGTACTCCGCCAGACAGCGGCTGGAAAGTGCGTTCCGGCGCTCGTAAAAACCCGACACGGAACGACTGGCTGCCGGGTAATCATTAAATCAATTTCCGCCTGAAATGTTTCAATTACTCGCAATGGCCTTTCCGTTAATAACATACTGTTAATCACATTTACCTTGCGGCAAGGTTTTTTTTATAATCAGAGGATAACTTCGTATAGTGCGTTTTTCATATTTCACCACAGGGGTGGGTGTCATGATTAAAGACGAAATACACTGCCCAACACGCTCGAGCAAGTGGTTTCATTGCATAAAGGAACTACTGTCATGCACCAAATGTCTATATGGGGAGGGGGGTCTTTATACGCTAGCTACTGCCTAAAGTATAATGTCTACTCAATCTCACAGATGAGGTTATATTATAAGCTAGCTACTGCCTAAAGTCTAATGTGTACTCAATCTCACAGCTGAGGTTATATTATAAGCTAGATACTGCCTAAAGTCTAATGTTTACTCAATCTCACAGATGAGGTTACATTTTAAGCTAGCTACTGCCTAAAGTCTAATGTCTACTCAATCTCACAGCTGGGGTTACATTATAAGCTAGATACTGCCTAAAGTCTAATGTCTACTCAATCTCACAGCTGAGGTTATATTATAAGCTAGATACTGCCTAACGCCTGATGTTTACTCAATCTTGCACTTGCATAAGATCTGGTACATACTCAATCTTACACTTGATGTTACATTATAAGCTAGCTACTGCCTAAAGCCTGATGTGTAGTCAAGTCTTATACTGGAGATTTCATTATTATGGGGGAGGGGTGGTACTGCTTAACGTTTTATCACAAACTCCACTTGGATGCGAATAATTGTAACCATCTCAGGGTAACCAGAAGAAGTAACATCAGGGTTACGACGAATACTGCCCAACCATCTCGTTTATTGAAGAACTAATTATTCTCACGTCTAATTAATTACAGAAAAATCTTCGCGGATTGCCGAAAGACGCTGCATCGATGAAAACAATGGGCTGCGAAGTCTTCCCACGACGTGCTACTAATAAATAATCACACTTTGTACTGCTATAAATATCATGCTGTCTCGTGATTTTACCAACCGTTTTCATGTTTTCTCAACCGTATAATTTTCATATTTTCTACCAATAAATTACTGCGATTTCAATTGCTCAGGACCAAATACAGACCCGCCATTCACTTCAAATATATTCACGCTGTTGTGTAATATCTTGTTTTCTTCAAAAGGCTATACGCGCCAGGGTTGGACTCCCGTTGTGGCGACACCCTCTCACACCTACGAACGCATGATAGAAAAACCAACTTTCTTTTTACATTTTTTCCAGAATTTTTATCCGTAGCAGCTCTACGCCCCCAAGCACCTGAGCTTTCCATGTAAATGCGTGAATATATGTAGGTGTTCACGCATCAATGAAGACGTTGATAGCAAGGCGGAACGGAACCACTGCGAAGATTTTCCAAGCGTGCACGTGTGCTTACGGCAAAGACCGGCAACAAAAACGTCTAAGCCTCGAATTAAGAACGTGCGCAGAATGTTGAAGGGCGGTATTACTAGCAGCAATCTTGCCGAATGCGATACAAGGAGGATGAAGGGATCTGGCATCAGCGTGTTTTTTGTTGTTGTTGTTGTCGTCGTGAAGATGTTTATATAACCGCTACTCTTCCCCTAGCCTTTAAATACGAAGTTGGAAAGTTTAGAAAAAGCATGATATCAGACGCCGTAATACGCGGTGACTTTCTTACAAGGCCCGCCATCCCCGCATGTAAACACGCGAGGCAAAACATGGCGCCGTGGCACGTGATAACGCGTAACCAACCCGTTTCACTTTTCCGTATATTTTGTTTTCAGTAACGAGTTGGAAGCTGTGAGGATCTTGAGACATCTTACTACTAAGACTTACTTACTTCGTACGAAGCTTAGTACGTGAGTGTACATGATTATACTTATAGCCGCAAGAGCACGAGTACTACTGCTTCACCCTACCACCACCACGCCCACGCTCCAGACAACGTTCTTTGCAACCAATTACTAAAATGTCATTCTTCGAAAATACTGCAATGGGGGCCGCTGCGAAAAGTCACCTTCCATCGATCGGATGCCATCCCGCCGGTGGCCGCCGGAGCGGATCCATGAAGATGGAGCCAATGTTCGCCCTCTCGCGCACACAATTAGTGCATCTCGCTAACAACTAACTAGAGGAAATTCAGCAAGAGCGGGCGAGCACCCAGGAGCGCGTTCCTCTTCCACGTTTTTCATCGAGCACACGGATGTTAGTAGGAGCGGAACGGGGAGAAATAATTAAGATTGATCGCCGACATTTTGCGTCTATTTTCATCGATGCGGGCCGCACCACCCTCCCTGCTCGATCCACACCCCGGGCGTGCACGCACGCTAACCTGACTCGACCGTGACATTAACCCTTCTCTATGCTATACACAGCATAGCACGCACCTCCCACACACGTCACGCACCTCCCACACACACACATCACGCACCTCCCACACACACATCACGCACCTCCCACACACACATTCACCCACCTCCCACCACACACTCACGCACCTCCCACCAACACACATCACGCACCTCCCACACACACACACTAACAAACTCAGCGCACCTCCACACACACACATCACGCTCCAAACTCACACAGCACTCACACACATCACGCACCGTCCCCACCCACACCTCACCACATCACGCACCTCCCACACACACACATCACGCCACTCCCACACACCACACATCACGCACCTCCCCCACACACATCAGCGTCACCTCCACACACACACACAGCACTCCCAATCACGCAGCCTCCCCACACAAATCACATCCCACACACCGCACCTCCCCCACAGTCCCACACACACGCACGCACCTCCCACACACAACACATCACGCACCTCGCACACACCACACATCACGCACTGCGCACCACACACATCACGCACCTCACACACACAACAGTCACTCACACATACCTACCCACACATCCTAAGCCCCACACACATCACGCCTCCCACACACACACATCACGCACACTCCCACACACACACACATCACGGCACCTCCCACACACACACATCACGTACCTCCCACACACCACATCACGCACTCTCCACACACATCCACGCACCTTCCCAGCACACACACATCACGCACCTCCCACACGACACACATCACGCCCCCCCCACACACACATCACGTACCTCCCACACACACATCACGCACCTCCCACACACACATCACGCACCTCCCACACACACACACATCATCACGCACCTCCCACACACACACATCCACGCGACCTCCACCACGAGTCACATCACGGCACCCTCCCCAGCACACACACTCACGCACCTCCACACACACACATCACGCACCTCCCACCACAACACACATCACGCGACCTCCCACACACACACATCACGCCACCTCCCACGCACAACACAATCACGCACCTCCCACACACACAGCATCTACGCACGCTCCCACACAACATCACGTACCTCGCCCACACACACACACATTCAGCGTACCTCCCACACACAACACCACATCACGCACTCCCACACACACACATTCACGCACCTCCCAACACACACATCCGCCACCGCCCAACTACCTCCCCACACACACATCACGTACTGCTCCCACACACACACATCACGCCACGCTCCCACGACACACAACATCACGCAACCTCCACGCACAACATCAGCGCACCTCCCACACACACACCACCCCCACCCACACATCGCCCCACCACACACCATTCACGCACCTCCCACACACACACATCACCGTACCTCCCACACACACATCACGCACCTCCCACACACACATTCAGCCACCTCCCACACACACACATCACGCACCTCCACCACACCACATCACGCACTCCCACACACATTCACGCACCTCCCACACACACACACACACATCACGCACCTCCCACAGCACACACACACATCACGCACCTCCCACACACACACATCACGCACCTCCCACACACACATCACGCACCTCCCACACACACACACATCACGCACCTCCCACACACACACATCACGCACCTCCCACACACACATCACGCACCTCCCACACGACATCAACATCACGCAACCTCCCGACACCACATACACATCACGCACACCTTCCGCAACACATCACGCACCTCCCACACACACATTCACGCACCTCCACACACACAGTCACGCCACTTGCAAGACACAACACACTCACACACACACGCACCATCCCCACCACACACACATCACGCACCTCCCACACACACACATGCACGCACCTCCCCACACATCACCATCACACACACACATCAACGCACCTCCACAACACATCACGCCCTCCCACACCACACACACATCACGCACCTCCCACACCAATCACGCCACCTCCCACACACACACATCACGCACCCTTCCCACACACCACACATCACGCACCTCCCACAGCACACACATCACGCACCTCCCACACACATCCACGCTACCTCCCACCACACATCCCACGCACCTCCCACACACACACATTCACGCACTCCCACACACACACATCACGCACCTCCCACACACACATCACGCAGCTCCCACACCACACTTCACGCACCTACCCACACAGACATCACGCACCTTCCACACACACACATCACGCCACTCCCACCACACACACACATCACGCACCTCCACACACATCACGCCACCTCCCACACACACACATCACGCACCTCCCACACACACACATCACGTACCTCCCACACACATCACGCTACCTCCACACGACACAACACATCACCACTCCCATCACACACACACATCACGCAGCCTCCCACACACAACATCACGCACCCGCCACACACAACACACATCACGCACCTTCGCCACACACACATCACGCACCTCCCACCCACACACATCACGCACTCCACACACATCACGCACCTCCCACCACACACAATCACGCACTCCCACACATCACACACATCACTGCACCTTCCCACACACACAATCACGCACTCCACACACACACACATCACGCCCACCTCCCACACACACACTCACGCCACCTCCCACACACACATCACGCACCTCCCACACACATCACGCACCTCCCACACACACACATCAAGTCCCACACGCACACATGCCCACCTCCACACACACATCACGCACCTCCCACACCACACATCACGCACCTACACCCACACCACACGCACCATCACACACAGCACCTACGCACCTCCACACACACATCAACGCACCTTCCCACACACAGCACGATTCACGCACCTCCCACACACATCACGCCCACTCACGACCTGCCCACCACACTCCACACACACATCACGCACCTCCCACACACACACATTCACGCACCTCCCACACAAACACATCACGCTACTCCCACACACACATCACGCACTTCCCACACACACATCACGCACCTCCCCACACACCATCACGCACCTCCCACACACACACATCACGCACTCCCACACACATTCACGCAGCCTCCCACCACACGACATCACGCACCTCCCACAGCACACACACACATCACGCACCTCCACACACCACACTATCACGCCACCTCCCACACACAACACATACGCACCCCACACAACCACACATCACGCACCTCCACACATTCACGCCACCTCCCACAGCACACAAACAATCACGATACCTCCACACCCACACATCAACGCACTCCACACACATCAGTACCCACAACAACATCTACGCCACCTCTCACACACACATCAACGCACTCCCACACACACACACATCACGCACCTACACCAAGCAGCACTACCTCACCACACATCACGTCACCTCCCACACACACACATCACGCACCTCCACGACACCACATCACGCACCTCCCACACACACACATCACGCACCACATCACGCCCTCCACACACACACATCACGCACCTCCCACACACATCACGCACCTCCCACACACACACATCACGCACCTCCCACACACACACATCACGCACCTCCCACACACACACATCACGACCTCCCACACACACACAGTCAGCAGTTTCTTCAACACATACGCACCTCCACACCACACATCACACTCCACCCACACTACCACCTCCTCACACACACACATCACGTACCTCCCACACACACACATACGCACCTTCCCACCACGATCACGCACCTCCCACAACACACATCCACGCACCTCCCACACGACACACATCACGCACCATCCCACACACACACATTCACGCACCTCCCCCACCACAACACATCACGCCCACCTCCCACACAACACACATCACGCCACCTCCCACACACACATCACGCACCTTCCCCACACACATCGACGTACCTCCCACACACATCACGCACCTCCCACCACACCATCAGCGCACCTCCCACGACACACACATCAGCACCTCCCACATACAACATCACGCACCTCCACACACATCACGTACCTCCCACACACACACAATCACGCACCTCCCACACACACACAGTCGACGCACCTCCCACACACAACACATCACGCACCTCCACAACACATCACGCACCTCCCACACACATCACGCACCTCCCACACACACACATCACGTACCTCCCACACACATCACGCACCTCCCACACACATCACGCACCTCCCACACACACACATCACGCACCTCCCACACACACATCATCACGCACTCCCACACACACATCACTGCACCTCCCACACACGACACACCGCACCTGCCCACAGACACATCACGCACTCCCACACACGATCACGCACCTCCCACACACACATCACGTTACGCTCCCACACACACACACATCACGCACCTCCCACACACACACATCACGCACCTCCCACACACACACATCACGCACCTCCCACACACACACACATCACGCACCTCCCACACACACACATCACGCACCTCCCACACACATCACGCACCTCCCACACACAACAATCACAGCTTACCTCCCCACACCAGCACATCACGCACCTCCCCACACACACATCACGCACCTCCACACACACACGATCACGCATCGACCTCACCACGAACTCCCACACACACATCCACGCCACCTCCATCACACACACATCACGCACCTCCACACACACAACATCACGACATACACCACACTATCACGCACCCACACACACACATCACGCACCTCCCAGCAACCACACATCACGCACCTCCACACACACACATCACGCCACCTCCACACACACACATCACCACCTCCCACACACACATAACCTCCCACACACACCACGACCAACCATCACGATCACACAACTCCCCACCCACACACCACACATTCACCGGCACCTCCCAACACACACATCACTACCTCCCACGACATAGCCACTCCACACACACACATCACGCACCTCCCACACACACACAGCTTCCCCCACATCACGCACCTCCCACACACACACATTCACCACCTCCACACACACACATCACGCACCTCCCACACACACATCACGCACCTCCCACACACACACATCACGCACCCCACACACACACATCACCGCACCTCCCACACACATCACGCACCTCCCACACACACACATCACGCACCTCCCACACACATCACGCACCTCCCACACACATCACGCATCGTTGGCCATCGTAGTCAAAAATAATTATGTTTTACCGCGGTAGAAATAATTCAACCGCGGCAAAATTATTGCCCTTTTAACCAATCATGAGGCCTTGAGGCACATAATTTGACCGCGGTTGAATTATTTTTACAGCGGTAACAATAATTATTTCTGAGTACGACGGCCAACCATACGCCATGACACCACACGCGCAACAAAATGGCGGCAACGGCAGCGGCAGCGGCGGCAACAGCGGCGGCGGCAGCGGCGGCAACAGCGGCGGCGGCAGCGGCGGCAACAGCGGCGGCGGCAGCGGGGCAGGGGGGGTGGTCGAATGCGCGGACAAGGCCGGTGGGCGCTGACGGTTGATTGCTGGTATCATTCATATATCTAACAGTTATACAGACGTTGTTGTTATACAAGGATGTACTTCATGTATATCGGAGCACAGACGCTATGCGGTTGAGACGAAGGTGATATATGGTGCAGCGGAAATGTAGAATGTAAACCTCGATTTCCTACTTGCCCGTATGGTTTCCGAGAAAGGTCAAAACTCACAGAATTAATTTTTCTAATACCGACGAACGCTGTAATTACTTTCCAATAAAAAAAATGGTTCGGGTTATGGTTAGGGTGGGGGGGGGGTAGTGCCCACATACATTGATGTGTGTGTGTGTGTGTGTGGTGTGTGTGTGTGTGTGTGTGTGTGTGTGTGTGTGTGTGTGTGTGTGTGCAGAACAGACGCACTCACGCACATCAATGTATGTGGGGCACTACCCCCCCCCACCCTACTAACCATAACGCCGAACCATAACTCACGACGAATTCACGTCTGACGCGTGAAACGAATCTAAAAAAGGCTCTATTGACACTTCACAGTATATCGGGTCGACTACGATAGAGAGAAGAGAGCAATGACTTCCAGCTACTGTCCCCACAGACACACTGCACACTACAGTAAGGAGCTAATCCACCCTGCTCCTCTACCCTTTCACACCCAGATCGAAGGTAAACTCGGATCCGCTTTCAGAATCGATAGATGATCACCAAATGCGCTGAGAAACTAGAAAGTGGCAGTTGTCGCCCGAACTACATGTATCCCCGTGTTCTCCCCAGATGTGTAAGCATACGAAGTTTGTGTCGCGCTAGGTCAATTAGGGCCGAGTTATAGAGTGAAGGGAAATATGATGAACGGTCAAGGTCAATGTAAAGTCAAATATAAGGTCGTAGTGACCTGGTTTTGGTACGCGGCACACCTTCTCCCCAAGATGTGTAAGTATGATCAAGGTCAAGGTAAAGGTCAAATAAGGTCGCAGTGACGCTGGTTTTGGTACTCTGCACACCTTCTCCCAAGAATGTGTAAGTACACCAAGTTTGGTCACGCTAGGTCAATTAGGGGTCGAGTTATAGAGGCGGAAGGGAAATTCTTGCGTGCGGACCGAGTGGCGCGGCGGCGGCGGCGGCGGCGGCGGCGGCGGCGGCGGCGGCGGCGGCGGCGGCTGGGGAGGACATGAAACATAGTATCCCCGCCGACTTCGTCGCGGGGGATACAATTAATTCGCTTTGTCCTCATTGATCTTACCCTTTGACTTTATTTATGATTCTTATTATTACTGAGTTTTATTTATCTTTGATAGGCTGAGATGTGGAGATGGACGCCGGGCTGTTTCGCTCACCATGACTCGTTATTGCAAGGATACCAGTATTTTATAGAGACACGCTTAGTGATTACATCACCGTAAATAGTAAAAGTAAAAAAAATTCCACTTTCCCACAAAATGTAGGTGACTCTGTTCGATTTTTAGCTCATCTGACGTAGTCAGATGCAGCTTGTAGAATCCTATGATCGTGCGTGCGTGCGTTCGTGCGTGCGTCCGTCCGTCCGTCCGTCCGTCCGTCCGTCCGTCCGTTCCGTCCGTCAGTCCGTTCCGTCCGTCCGTCCGTCCGTCCGTCCGTCCGTCCGTCGTCGTCCGTCCGTCCGTCCGTCCGGCCAGTCCGTCCGTCCGTACCGTCCGTCCGTCCGTCCGTCCGTCGTCCGTCCGTCCGTCCGTCCGTCCGTTTCCGTCCGTCCGTCCGTCCGTCCGTCCGTCGTCCCGTCCGTTCCGTCCGTCCGTCCCGTCCGCCGTGTCGCGTCCGTCCGTACCGTCGTCGTCCGCCGTCCGTGCGTCAAAAGTTGCGCCAAATATTAACCGCTCGAGTAGCGGTCACGATATTGGGACTTTCGGGGGGGGGATCGTGAAAAGGAATCAAGGATGACAACTTTGGAGGTCAAGGGTCAAAGGTCAAGAGTGTAAACGGAGGGGGAATATTCCCCTTAACTAAAAGTATAGGAGGAAATACGGAATTGCGGGCACAAATCTTAACGGCTCGACCTATGCTTTTAATATTCGGGTATAGTGTGATGGGCAGGAAACCCATCACCAGTGCGAAATTGAAAGTCCAAGCGTCAAAGGGCAGTGGGGGAAAGGTCAGATATCAGAGCATTTTCTGAAGGACATGGCCTAATAGACAGAGTGAAAAACTTTTTGTTTCACAGCGCTGACCAAACCATTTTTATCCCTTTATTGAAAGGACGCATGAAATGTTCTTTCCACTGACGTGGCGAAGAGTAAGTGGATGATAACCTTTTGACCCTCAAGAAGAGGGGTTAACATGATTCCTGAACTGCCTCAATGTTGTCATATCATGGCGCATCCATAATCTAGAAACCAAATAAG
Organism: Priapulus caudatus; assembly: GCF_000485595.1. Taxonomy (NCBI): domain Eukaryota; kingdom Metazoa; phylum Priapulida; class Priapulimorpha; order Priapulimorphida; family Priapulidae; genus Priapulus; species Priapulus caudatus. Next base: position 33,149 of record NW_014579051.1, read on the forward strand.
CCTGGATAGCCGACACGCGTACAGCAACAGGCGTCACGGCTCAAAGGTCGTTGGATCGAATCCCATCTGCTTTTTTATTATTTACCTGTTTTCTGTATTTTCTCATGCTTTAATCCATTTAACCTATTTTTTCAGCCTTATGTAACGGCAAATATTTACATGATTTATTTAGCAACAATTTAAGTAAGCACAATAATTTTACCAACAATGCACGCATAAAACAGGATTTCAGGCCCGCGTATTTCTATGCAAAATCAATGGGATTGGGAGTATGCAGAATGCAGAAGGTTCTGAAAGTTGATGTGTAGCAACTGCGTATCTGCATATCTGCGCCTAATAAAGGTGTCACTACGCACGACTTAAAAGTTACGTTTATAACCGTAGCAACAACTCTAGAGTGAGGCCCAACGCTCTGCGGCCTCTTGTTATAGTTAAATTGTTGTGTTATTACTAACTTCCTATTTTGCTATTCCATTTGATGTGAAAAAACCCGCGTGACTCGTACATACCCCATAGCAAACAGGAAAAAGAGATAGGCATGCATCGCGTAAAAATGTGGAATTTGGAAAATGCACTACGCCCACGTTGACCAAAGACCTTAGGGGGGAAAAAGATCATGATAGAGAGAGGGGGAGAGAGAGGGGGAAGGGAGAGAGAGAACGCCCACGAGAGAGAAAGGGAGAGAGCGGCAGCTGCGATGAGGAGAGAGAGGGAGAAAGCGTGCGCGAGAAGAAGAAAGGGAGAAGAGCGGGCGAGAGAGCAAGAAGAGAGAGAGAGGCGCGGGGGGAGACGATAGAGACCAGGCAGAGGACAGAAAGGAGAGAGGGGGGAGATAGGGGAAGAGACAGACAGAGAGAGACACAGAAAGAAAGAGAGACACAGAAAGAGAGAGCGAGACAGACAGATAGAGAGACAAAGATTTAAGAGAAAGAGGGGCGAAGAGGAAGGATCGAGGGGGACGAGAGACAGAGAGAGAGGCCACACGCAGCGTCGCGACGCACGCGCGCGCGCACGACGCACGCACGCACGCACGCGACGCAGCGCGAGGCGCGCACAGCCGAGCACGCACGGCACGCACGCACGCAGCACGCCGACGCACGGCACGCACCGCACAACCACACACACACACACACACACCACAGGTCACACACACATACACACCTAGACGCACAGAACAGGGAGCAGAGCACAGATGGAGAGGAGGGGGGAGAGAGAGAGGAAACACAGGAGAACGACATCAGAAGACAGAACAGATAGAGAGGGGAAGAGGAAGAGAGAAAGGGAGAAAGCGCGAGAGAGAGAGACGACAGACGAGAGAATAGAGAGAAGAGAGATAGAGAGAAAGAGATAAGAGAGAGAGAGAGAGAGAGAGAGAGAGAGAGAGAGAGAAAGATCGGGAGAGAGAGCGAGAAAGAAAGAGAGAAGAGAAGAGAGAAAGAGCAGAGAGAGAGAGAGAGAGAGTAGAGAGGAGCGGCGACAGAGCAGAGAGAGAGGAGAGGCAAGGAGACAGAGGCGACAGAGAGAGATCGAGAGACAGCGCGAGGAGACGGACAGCACAGAAGACGGGGAGGAGGTGGACACAGACAGAGTAACGATTTGCGAGGGCGCCACATCATCCACTCTCATCCGCGGCGGCCGCATCGACTCCCTCCGCTCGTCTTGCCCGCTGCCGCACTCGGCTTCCGCGCTCCCGCCTCCGCCCGCGCGCGGCGGAGGAGGCGCAAAAACCGTAATCGGCACCTTTTTGCAGTTCGACCAGACGACCAGACGTTGTTTGACAGAACCATTGATCACGCTGTCGCCATGGCCATCGAACCTAGCAGCGAAGCCCACGCTCTCTCGTCTCTCTTCTCTCTATCTGCTCTCTCTCATCTCTCTTCTCTCTCTCTCTGCTCTCTTCTCTCTCCGTCTCTCTGCCTCTTCTCCTTGCTCTCGGGCTCCCCGTCTCCGCGTTGCTTCTCTCTCTTCTCCTCTCTCTCTCTTCCTCTCTCTCGCTCTCAGTTGTCTCATCTCTCTCTCTCTCTCTTCTCCTGTCTCCTCCTCCTTCTCTCGCTCTCAGTTGT
>NW_014579051.1:44517-45050 GCF_000485595.1 Priapulus caudatus
GAGAGAGAGAGAGAGAGAATAAGAGAAGGGGAGAGAGGGTCGCTGCTGTGCGTGTGTCACACGCCATACATACCCGCACGCACGCCAACACGCGGTAACACACGCCCACGCACGCACGCATGCACGCACGCACGCATGCACCATACCGTACGCTAACAAATCAAGTTCAATATATAGACGGGCCGTGCCTAGTATATATGCCATCCTATCATCCTATTACGCGCACCAATCGAGTCAGGACCAGCTATCAGACAGGAGACCTAGAAACGGTCACACACCCACACACACACGACAGAGTGCAAATGTGTCACACACCGAGACACGCACGCACACGTACACGCACACACACGCACACGCGCACGCACGCACGCACACGCACGCACGCATACACACACATGCGCGAGCGCACACTCACGCACGCGCGCACGCGCACGCGCACACGCACACGCACGCACGCACACACACACACACACACACACACACACACACACACACACACACACACACACACACACACACACACACACACACAC
>NW_014579052.1:0-3827 GCF_000485595.1 Priapulus caudatus
ACGGATAATTAATCATCGTTTTAGTTCAGATTTGTCACGTGTATGTCATGACTAGGTGTTAATGTGTTCACACGTGCATTCCGTAATCAAACGCAGCCGCATGCTGGCATACAGTGTGAGAAGAAAACAAATTTGAAACTTCTTACAATTACGAGAGATGAAATGTTTTTTTCTCCAGATTTCAAGTATCGAAAAGCGGAATATATCACTAGGAATATGGCCAACAGTGGATCCACTGCAGTTAGGAAGACGACCGAGAGACCACCGACGAGAATTGACAGATTACCAGCGTCCCCCACAGGTGACAGATTACTAGCAGCAGCTGGTAACGGTCATACGGATACGGTCACAGCGTTGTTAGATGCAGGCGCTAACATAGAACACGCGGACGGGTGGGGCTGGACCGCAGTAATAGCAGCAGCTGCTTACGGTCATACGGATACGGTCACAGCGTTGTTAGATGCAGGCGCTAACATAGAACACGCGGACGATAATGGCTGGACCGCAGTAATAGCAGCAGCTGCTCGCGGTCATACGGATACGGTCACAGCGTTATTAGATGCACTCGCTAACATAGAACACGCGACCGTGAGCGGCAGGACCGCAGTAATAGTAGCAGCTGATAACGGTCATACGGATACGGTCACAGCGTTGTTAGATGCAGGCGCTAACATAGAACACGCGGACGGGAGGGGCTGGACCGCAGTAATAGTAGCAGCTGATAGAGGTCATACGGATACGGTCACAGCGTTGTTTGGTGCACGCGCTAACATAGATCACGCTGACAATGATGGCTGGACCGCAGTAATAGCAGCAGCTGATAGAGGTCATACGGATACGGTCACAGCGTTGTTAGATGCGAGCGCTAACATAGATCATGCGGCCGTTAGTGGCGAGACGGCGTTGATGCGTGCTGCCAGTAAAGGTGATACATCGTGTGTCATGAAGCTACTAGCAGCAGGAGCCCGTGTGGAGGAGAGTCGCAGTATCAAGGGCAGGACGATGTTAGAGTGGGCTGCCGACGGCGGTCACACAAGCATTGTGAAGGAATTATTGGATAAAATAAGGGCGTGAAATCCTGAGGATGTGCAAACTGCGTACCAGGTGGCCGTAGATCACGCCCGTGACGTCACCATCAACGACGCCTATAGAGAATCCGCCGGCGCTATACTGGGGTACCAATACTTTGTCAGTGAGCTGTCCGACCATTGTTATTGTGACATAGAACGTGAGATATCACGCTGTAATGTCAGTGGCAGTGAAAAAATTAATTTTTTTCTTTCCGGGGCTCTTTTTGCAAACCCCCCAAAATTTCGGGGGCTACTTTTTCATTTTCCAGGGCTCTTTTTCCACTTTCCAGGGCGACTTTTTTCCAGGGCTGTTTCCTCAAATGTACACACANGGATACGGTCACAGCGTTGTTAGGTGCACGCGCTAACATAGAACACGCGGACGGGAGTGGCAGGACCGCAGTAATAGCAGCAGCTATTGACGGTCATACGGATACGGTCACAGCGTTGTTAGGTAAGGGCGCTAACATAGAACACGCGGACGGGAGTGGCAGGACCGCAGTAATAGCAGCAGCTATTGACGGTCATACGGATACGGTCACAGCGTTATTAGGTGCAGGCGCTAACATAGAACACGCTAACGTGTATGGCGACACCGCAGTAAGAGCAGCAGCTTTTAACGGTCATACGGATACGGTCACAGCGTTGTTAGGTGCGGGCGCTAACATAGAACACGCGGACGGGAGGGGCAGGACCGCAGTAATAGCAGCAGCTGTTAACGGTCATACCGATACGGTCACAGCGTTATTAGGTGCAGGCGCTAACATAGAACACGCTAACGTGTATGGCGACACCGCAGTAAGAGCAGCAGCTTTTAACGGTCATACGGATACGGTCACAGCGTTGTTAGGTGCAGGCGCTAACATAGATCACGCGAACGGGAGGGGCAGGACCGCAGTAATAGCAGCAGCTGATAACGGTCATACGGATACGGTCACAGCGTTATTAGGTGCAGGCGCTAACATAGAACACGCTAACGTGTATGGCGACACCGCAGTAAGAGCAGCAGCTTTTAACGGTCATACGGATACGGTCACAGCGTTGTTAGGTGCGGGCGCTAACATAGAACACGCGGACGTGAGGGGCAGCACCGCAGTAATAGCAGCAGCTGATAACGGTCATACCGATACGGTCACAGCGTTATTAGGTGCAGGCGCTAACATAGAACACGCTAACGTGTATGGCGACACCGCAGTAAGAGCAGCAGCTTTTAACGGTCATACGGATACGGTCACAGCGTTGTTAGGTGCGGGCGCTAACATAGAACACGCGGACGTGTATGGCAGCACCGCAGTAATAGCAGCAGCTGATAACGGTCATACGGATACGGTCACAGCGTTGTTAGATGCAGGCGCTAACATAGAACACGCTGACGTGTATGGCGACACCGCAGTAATAGCAGCAGCTTTTGACGGTCATACGGATACGGTCACAGCATTATTAGGTGCGGGCGCTAACATAGATCACGCGGACGATGATGGCGACACCGCAGTAATAGCAGCAGCTGAAAACGGTCATACGGATACGGTCACAGCGTTGTTAGGTGCAGGCGCTAACATAGAACACGCTAACGTGTATGGCGACACCGCAGTAATAGCAGCAGCTTTTAACGGTCATACGTATACGGTCACAGCATTATTAGGTGCGGGCGCTAACATAGATCACGTGGACGATAATGGCGACACCGCAGTAATAGCAGCAGCTGTTAACGGTCATACGGATACGGTCACAGCGTTGTTAGGTGCAGGCGCTAACATAGAACACGCGGACGTGTATGGCGAGACCGCAGTAATAGCAGCAGCTGCTAACGGTCATACGGATACGGTCACAGCGTTGTTAGGTGCGGGCGCTAACATAGAACACGCGAACGATGATGGCAAGACGGCGTTGATGATTGCTGCCAGTAACGATCGTGCATCGTGTGTCATGAAGCTACTAGCAGCAGGAGCGCGTGTGGAGGAGAGTCGCAGTAACAATGGCTGGACGGTGTTGGCGTGGGCTGCCGACGGCGGTCACGCAAGCATTGTGACGAAATTATTGGATAAAATAAGGGCGTGGAATCCTGAGGACTTGAAAACAGCGTACCAGGTAGCCGTAGATCGCGCCCGTGACGTCACCATCAACGACGGCTATAGAGAATCCGCCGGCGCTATACTGGCGCACCAATACTTTGTCAGTGAGCTGCCCAACGATTGTTATTGTGACAGAGAACGTAAGATATCACGCTGTAATGTCAGTGGTGTGACGTCACTGTCTGATATATGGGAGACGCCAGGCTTGGGAAGATTAGAACATCAGAAAGAATGCGATCAAATGCGGGACGCCGTGCTAGACCTGATGAAGCGAGTCTGCAAGGAGATGAAAGTCTTAGACAGTGACTTCTCCTGCACGCCCATTCTGATAGGTAGCACGGCAAACCGCACAAAAGCTGGTCTGCCGGACGAATACGACTTCCTATTCGAAATCGATAGATATCGAAAAAATGTAATTATTGAAAACACAAAATCTAATACAGCTGGCTTTGTAACAATTCGCGAGGAAAACTCAGACCAGCATATTTCGGTAAATCTAAAGGAAGATTTTGTTAATCTATTGTGCCGGGCTGTATCGAATGTCATGAAAAACGGAGAACATTCATTCAAAACACAAAAGTCAAATATTTTGGCATGGAACAAAGTTTGCACGCAGTTTAACATGAAACTTGTTTGCGGCGAACATTTTAGATACCTACCTATATCGGTAGATTGCACGCCGGGA
>NW_014579052.1:4859-6519 GCF_000485595.1 Priapulus caudatus
CTACTTGTAATCAAATAAATCTTTCACAGCAATGCCGTTGCCATAGCGATGCAAATAGAGTTGCTCTAGAATTTCGCATGGGACCCGGTCGGTCTCCTTTCCTTCTTTCTTCTGCCATTGCTAACCGTAATAATTTAAAAGTTTGCAGAAATCGGTTTTACTGCGGAAGTTCGTTATAGCTCGCGTTTTATATTCTTTAGAACGAACTACGTACACAAATGCACAACCTACAATATTGTTAATATCATTTTAAGCATTTGTTGAGATAAATATTGTGTGTACACAGAATTAAGAAAGCATTAACTAACTGCGAATGGTCAGTCAATCAATCTATCTATCTATCGATCGATCTATCTGTGTATCTATCAATCAATCAAGCTTTCTATCTATCTAGTAGTTGATCTATCTAGTAGAGTTGTAAGGTTGTTGATCTTCGCTCCAGCATCGTAGCATCGTAGAGTTAGCAAATGGTAGCAGATTGTAGCAACGAGTAAAGATGATGTAGTCGAAGAAATTGTTCTTGAAGACTGACTTTATTAGTAAAACACAATATAAATATATATACACTAGCCTAGGCCCCGTCATCTCTGTTTTCGTTTATCTCCACTACATCGTCTCTCGTCTCTTCCTCTGGGTAATAACTAACTTTTGATCTTTCGTCCGTGCCTATTTATACGTTTCCGAAAACCGACCGGCGACATTTTCAATCCGACCGGTTTTTCGTCATTATCGGCCGGACCTTGGCTCGTAGGTGTGGCGCGTCGCGTCACCCATCCCCGGCGCAAGGCGATACGGGAGGTGCGCCCGTCCATTGTCATCGAGCGGTATATGCGTAGCGTGTTATGCGCTAGGTGTGACATGCCAAGCGTCGCATCCTGTCGCCACCGTTTGCTGAATACAATAATTGGCACCTGCAATAGATAAAACCGGTTCGAAATTACTAGCTGAATGCAGCTTTCAAACCTTCAGCTGTCAGTGACTGTGCATTAATTAATTAATAATTAGTTTATTTATAACATTTGTTGAGACCAAATTTTGTATATTTTAACCGTTTGTTGTAATAGCGTCACCCCATGACCTTGTTAGCGTGCATAGGATTGTCCATAGTTCGTTTTTTAGTGCTATTGGTCAATAATATTTACTTAAGAGTGTCACGTGATAAGGAATACCTGATAATACGTTTTACGAGACAATAGCCTCGATCGTTCACACGAGACCTCGTATTTATGAAATACGGTATTTGCGAAATATCGAATCTGAGACAAATACGCGGCCGAACGTTCACACGCTGATTCGCGGCTCTAGAAATACGGTATTTGTGAGCTGCGAGCTGCTTTAGTAACAATCAAGCGAACAATGCGAAATAAACAATGCAATGCGCACCAACTGCCGATAAAATACGGTGACTGGTCCGCGCTCGTCAGTTCCACTCGCGTTACACTGGAACTGTCGAGCGCGGACCAGTCTACGTATTTTATCGGCAGTTGGTGCGCATTGCATTGTTTATTTCGCATTGTTCGCTTGATTGTTACTAAAGCAGCTCGCAGCTCGCAAATACGGCATTTATTGAGGATTTCCAAAATGAGTGTCTGCGCAAAATAATAATCACGCAGAAACCCTACCGAAAGGCATTGAAAGACGATGGAAACTCCATGGAAAG
>NW_014579052.1:9027-15883 GCF_000485595.1 Priapulus caudatus
TAGCCAGCCAGCCAGACAGACAGGCAGACAGCCAGCCAGCCAGCCAGACAGACAGGCAGACAACCAGCCAGCCAGCCAGTCAACCAGCCAGCCAGCCAGTCAACCAGCCAGGCAGCCAGCCAGGCAGCCAGCCAGACAGTCAGCCAGCCAGGCAGACAGCCAGCCAGCCAGACAGATAGACAGGCAGGGTGCGTGAGATAAATGGGGAGAGCGATTCCTACCATTACTGTAAAGTTGTAAACATGCACCTGCTGTCTGAGACTGACCGAGTATGAATCGCGTCTCCAGCAGTAGCTATCTCATGAACGAAGCAAGCACTCGAGAGTGAGCAAGCGGCGCATCTGCAGTTCTGAAACCAGCAGCTGCCCCCTGTACTATCCCCTCGCTACGATGTGGCATCCGTGCAGGGATGCTGCGCACTCCTCATCCCTCCCGCCACATTAGTTTACGCGAGCGCGCGCGTCGGGTGGTCGTGCGGTGGAGCTCGTGCCGGACTTTCGACCGCCCGCAATAAAAACGTTGCAGGAAATTGATTCCCGCGAGTCCATTTGTAGAATTGATCGCGATCGTCTGTTCGAACCGCGCTCCTATCCGTCTCCGTAACGATGAAGAAGATGTTTTGCGCTGGTGGTAGGGGTGGGGTCAGAGGAAGGGCGCGAGCGAGTGAGGGGGAACGTGCGAGGAGGAGATGTGGAGGAGATGGTATCTATTTGGCCAACGAGTTTGGCTTCACGGGGTTGGGGGCAGGGCGCTGCGCTATCTCTGTATATCTCGTCGAATGAATACACAATTATCTTACATTGTCTGTTGTTGTTGCCTTCGTCGCCACAGTGTTTGTTGCTGGTGGCAGCATGGCGTCAGCTTTCTGTTTATCGGCGATATTCACTATTGTCCGGATGCGTTTTTTCCTCATATGCAACTGTTTCATTCGCTTTGTGGCAATGTCACCATAGATTTCATATTTGTCTAGCATTGCTACTCTTGCTGTCATCATCGTCGTCAACGTTATTTATCGTCCTTGTCGTTAGTTTTGTTGTCGTCGTCATTATCGCCATCATTGTCAATGTCTTCTTTATTCTCATCGTTTTCTGTGCCATCGTCGTCGTCACCATTATTTTATCGTCGTCATTATTGCCATCATCATCGTCGCCCTTATCGTTGGGATCATAATTATTGCCATCATCATCGTCGCCCTTATCGTTGGAATCATAATTATTGCCATCATCATCGTCGCCCTTATCGTTGGAATCATAATTATTGCCATCATCGTCGTCACTGTCACGGCTGTAACACATTGTTGTGCAACTGATCTAATAAAACGCATAGTACGTATAATTATTTGTAATTTTCATGTCTATATGTAAATGTATATATAAACACAGAGACACGCACGTACGCACGCACACATAATTGCTACGAAACAGAACCATCAACAACAAGAGGTTGGTGAATTGGGAGAGAAGGAGGAAGGAAAAAGAATGATGAGAAAATCAAATACAGACAATGCGTGGGATTTCTTTTTATAAACAATCATCAAAAGGTATCATCAAAAGGTATCGAAAAGGCATTTGGTATTATGTACTCCCGATAACATGCATGTAAGTTGTTAATGCACATTGTACGTTTGTTTTTTATCTGAAAACGCTGGCAAAATTGGAAATCTGGATTTCTTGTTTATTATGTGAAATACAAAGTAAACTGCATTACAAACACTAGCCACACAGAAAACTTAATCGAACAATAATAATGTGCACGTACGACATACCCACGCACAGGTACATTTGTTATACACTTTTTATCATACATATTCAGTAGATTTTGATTATAAAATTATATTACCGTCGCCACACGCAACACGGACTACAGTGGCGCCACATAGGTGACCATACTCCGTGCTGGAATGATTGGCAGACATCGTTGGAGACCAACGTCGCTTTCCCAACGCAAATAATTAGGGTTAACGCAAATAAATAATTAACTAAGCTACAACAATAAATATTAACGGTATGACTCATGATCGAATTACATACATCCCTCCCCCCGGATCGCCGATGACGACGACCTACCTGGAGGTATCGAGACAGCCACAGACGTACATGGTCGTGTCAAGACTTCATGCGAATATCCACGAAATAGTCGCTATCCATCTGCTATATTTACAATTCATCAATCATACGTTGTTTACGAGCGATTACAAACCGAATGATACCGAATTTAATGGCGTCGCGAAAGCTAACACGCCACGGCGCACGCTACACGAGGGATGAGCACGCACGGGTTTTCTCATGCACGCACGCACGCACGGGTTTTCTCACCGCATTTCAGACAGACGCGTGTCTTAACAACGTTATGGATTCATACTTGAAATCAGGTGACGAATCGGTCAACGTCTAAAATCAAATCAATTAAAAATAATATTATCTAATCATCATCATCTGATCTAATATCAATATAAAATCAAAATCAAATCTAAATCAGGTGACTATCGCGAGTCGGCGACTACAGAGCAATGGTCGAGTGTAGACACGGAAATTAGATTGAGTTTCAGGTGCCGCGTTTCCTGTCGCCATAGCAACAGTAGATGCTTCACTAAATAACTTCAATTACTTATCTGAGTTTATTTAACTAATGAATATAAATGTGCGTTATATCTCATTTGGAATTTACTAGTGAATATATATACGTACACATACGTGAGCACGCCCACAAACACGCATGCGCACACACATGTACACATATTATATACGCACACACGCACGCACACACGCACGCGCACAATCGGGAGCACGTAGTACATAATACACATACATATATCTATGGTATATAATACACGAACACACGCGCACACTCGGGCGCACGTAGTACACATACATATATCTTTGCTATATTTCTCGCAGCAGTCTAGCAGATACATGTACGTGTATACATTCGTCCAAACACTCGTTATTTTAACAGATACTGGGCATACGCGACCCAGTATATTACCGCTTGATACATTAGCAAGTATTCTAGAATTTTATCTATGCTGAATAGTCTAAAATCAGGGTTCGCTCATGCGCTGTAGCTGACTAAATGATTCACATTCTTATATTAAAATATATTTAAAATGGATCCGGGTTATTCACGAGTAGATTTCTGCAATAAATATCCATCGCCATGCATCTGGTTAAAGAGGGTACGACGCCCTAGCCTGCAGGGTACCCCGGTCCGAGTGTTTCTGGCAGCAGTCTCTCAGATACATGGGCACACGTAGTAGGCCCTACATAATACACATACATATATCAATGACATATATACGTAGGTACATCTCATCATGAACAAACACGTGCGTACTTGACCGCTCCCCCACCCCCAGTCCGCAGCAGGAGGCGTGACCCTCCCCCACCACGCGCTCACACGACCCCCTTTCCCGCTCACACAAGACACCCTCACGGTCACCAACCCCACGCTCACACGACCTCCTAGTTACACAACCCCCCGCGCCCGCACCCCCTCCTCCCGCACCCTCACATACACCTGCGCTTAGACCCCCTTCCCCCGCACCCTCACATACCCCTGCGCTTAGCCCCCCTCCCCCGGTCAGTGGTCGTACATTGTCGTGACGTACGTCTCAGGAACACGTACGTAACACTGACCAAATATAACATCTTCTTCAAAAACGCAATCTACATCGTAACTTAGTGTACATAGAATCTACAGTGTATGACGACACTGCGCAAACGCTGGGCTTAAAAGAGCTTATTCTACGATAAAAATGTAACGCTTTGGGATATGAACAGCTTTTAAGTCCATACGGAAGATCAGGCGGCGTACCAACAGCCGAGTGAGCTGTGAAAACGGAGCTACGCTATATCCCCATCATTATAGTCATCTCTTAATCAGCCACAAGATGGCTTAAAAAGACACTCATACACCCGGACCTTAATTACTTACGCAGTTGTAAAATATGGTTTGTAGGTGTCGTCAAGCGTTGTTGTTATTCTAATATAATTGGGGTGCTGATATAAAAGGTTGCAGGGAGTTGCGAGGAGCTCAGAGTTCAAGAAGCTGGATGTCAGAGATCTGGTATTGTGTGGTGCGTGTAAGAACATTATGTATACAGTGTTTTCTCGTTAGTGTTTGTATACAAAGCTGTTTAGTCCTGCTATGGTCGAAATAACAGTCAGCATCCCTGCGCAGTGTGGATGGCACTTAAGCATCATGCCTGAGAGAGACAAGTTTTTACGGCAATGCTTGTGGGCGTGGTGTGCAACTGCTGTTGTAATTAATTAGGGAAAGCGACCAGCGTGTGTCCTGGTGTCAGGAGATCAGTGCGGTTACCCAGGTGTCTGGTGATCAGACCGGTTACCCGGGGTGTCTGGATATTTGACCGGTTTCATCAACACAACAGGTATATAACCACACCACTGACGTTTGTAACATCAGTTTCATACGAGAACACCATTTGGACGTTCAGTGACTTCATTGGGTAAGCTGATGATATTTATAATAATTCCGTTTATTTATTTTCGTGATGTAATATGTTCTTGACGTCACAGTAAAATGGCGCGTGATGTTTATATGATAATGATTCGATTTACAGAATAAACAGTTGAATAATGAGTATGAATATAATACCCGGCCTTCGATACCAAGCTATTCGTATTCTCTTTTCTCTTTGCTAATTTGTAGGCGAGCCTATATAGGACGTTAATTTTACGCATGTGACGTGGCCGTCTTCGAAGCAAAACACGTGATCGCAGCTTGAGCGCCAGACAGGGGAGAAATCTCACGCGTGTGACCAGTACGTGGCAGCCTTTCCTGAAGCAGGATGGAATACGTGACAATCCATTCCGGGAAAAAACCATATAAGTGCGATCTGTGTGATGCTTCCTTCTCTCGTCTGAGTCATGTGAAGACACACATGAGAACTCACACGGGAGAGAAACCATATAAATGCGATCTGTGTGATGCTGCTTTCTCACGATCAGGTAATGTGAAGACACACATAAGAATTCACACGGGAGAGAAACCGTATAATTGCGATCTGTGTGATGCTACCTTCTCGCATTCGGGTCATGTGAAGATACATATGAGAACTCACACGCGAGAGAAACCGTATAAGTGCGATCTGTGTGATGCTACCTTTTCGCAGTCGGGTCATATGAAGAAACACATGAGAACTCACACGGGAGAGAAACCGTATAAGTGCGATCTGTGTGATGCTACCTTCTCGCAGTCGGGTCATATGAAGGTACACGTGAGAACTCACACGTGAGAGAAACCGTATAAGTGCGATCTGTGTGATGCTACCTTCTCGCATTCGGGTCATGTGAAGACACATATGAGAACTCACACGCGAGAGAAACCGTATAAGTGCGATTTATGTGATGCTGCCTTCTCGCATTTGTGTGCTGTGAAGACACACATGAGAATTCACACGGGAGAAAAACCATATAAGTGCGATCTGTGTGATGCTACCTTCACACAATCGGGTGCTGTGAAGACACACATGAGAACTCACACAGGAGAGAAACCATATAAGTGCGATCTGTGTGATGCTGCCTTCTCACAATTGGGTTCTGTAAAGAAACACCTGGAAACTCACACGAAAAAAAATCTAGTGTTATCAGAGCGTAAGCTTCACTCACTTCAAATGTTACATTTGAATGTGAGAGTAATACTCGTCAAAAACCCAGTACAGATGTTACACACATTTCATCAACATATTCAGTACATTTCGGTAAGTTGTAACAGTTGAGTTGCATTCGTTGAGATTCGACACTGCTCCAGTTCACATGTGTACTGTGTGCTCGCGATTTCACAGAGCCAAGCTGCTATTACATGTGAGTCTGACAGTTCGAGATATACTTTCTGCTAACATTTGTACGACATCTCTTTATAATTATTATACATTGTCAAACACATGATTATTCACACATGCTATTAAATTTCAGCAATTGTATAACAGTTACACGTTGGATGGACGTGCACATTATTATTGTTCGATGATTAATATTTATGTGTGTCTAGTGTTGGCAATGCAGTTTACTTTGTATTGTACATAATAAACAAAAAATCAAGACTTCAAATTTGAAGCGTTTTCTAATTAAAAAGAAACGTACAATTGGCTTTAACAACTTACATGCATGTTATCGGGAGTACATGATACCAAGTGTTTTTTCGATACTTTTTGATGTTGTGTATTTCTGATGATACAATCGTTTATGAAGAAAAATCCCACACAGTGTCTGTCTGGTTTTATCAACATTCTTTGATTTCTTTTTTTCTTATTCGTCTGTCTTTGATTTTCTTATCATTCTTTTTCCTTTCCACCTCCTCTTCCAATTCACCATCCTCTTGTTGTTGTTGGTTCTTTTCCGTAGCAATTATGTGTACGTGCGTGTCTCTGTGTTTGTATATACATTTACATATAGACATGAAAATTACAAATAATTATACGTACTATGCGCTTTATTAGATCACTGTTCGACATACACACGCACAGGTACAGATGTTATACACTTTTCAGTAGATTTTGATTATAAAATTATATTACCGTCGCCACACGCATCACCGACTACAATGGCGCCATATAGGTGACCATACTTCGTGCTGGAATGATTAGCAGACATCGTTGGTGACCAACGTCGCTTTCCCAACGCAAATAATTAATTAACCAAGCTAGAATGATAAATTTTAACGCTATGACTATATGATCGAATTACATAGCCCCCTTCTCCCGGATCACCGATGACAACGACCTACCTGGAGGTATCGACACAGCCAAAGATGTACATGATCGTGTAAAAACCTCAAGCGAATTTCCACGAAATAGTCGCTCTCGACCTGCTATATTTACAATTCATCAATCACA
>NW_014579052.1:15893-17669 GCF_000485595.1 Priapulus caudatus
CCGTGTGAGTTCTCATGTGTGTCTTCACAGCACCCGATTGTGAGAAGGTAGCATCACACAGATCGCACTTATACGGTTTCTCTCCAGTGTGAGTTCTCATATGTGTCTTTACAACGCCCGGTTGTGTGAAGGTAGCATCACACAGATCGCACTTATACGGTTTCTCTCCAGTGTGAGTTCTCATGTGTGTCTTCACAGCCCCCGATTGTGTGAAGGTAGCATCACACAGATCGCACTTATACGGTTTCTCTCCAGTGTGAGTTCTCATGTGTGTCTTCACAGCCCCCGATTGTGTGAAGGTAGCATCACACAGATCGCACTTATACGGTTTCTCTCCCGTGTGAGTTCTCATGTGTGTCTTCACAGCACCCGATTGTGTGAAGGTAGCATCACACAAATCGCACTTAAACGGTTTCTCTCCCGTGTGAGTTCTCATGTGTTTCGGGTTTTCTCCAGTGTGTGTTCTCTTGTGTGTCTTCACAGCACCCGATTGTGTGAAGGTAGCATCACACAAATCGCACTTAAACGGTTTCTCTCCTGTGTGAGTTCTCATGTGTGTCTTCACAGCACTCAGACAGGTGAAGGCGATATCACACAGATCGCACTTATATGGTTTTTCCCCGGAATGAATTGTCACGTATTCCATCGTGCTTCAGGGAAGGCTGCCACGTACTGGTCACAAGCGTGAGATTTCTCCCCTGTCTGGTGCTCAAGCTGCGATCACGTGTTTTGCTTCGAAGACGGCCTGTCACACGCGTAGAATCAAGGTCTATATAGGCTCTCCTACAAATTAGTAAAGAGAAAAGAGAATACAAATAGCTTTGTATCGAAGGCCGCGTATTTTATTTATGTTCATAATTTAACTGTTTTTATTCTGTAAATCGAATCATTATCATATATACATCACGCGCTATTTTACGACTGTGCTATAGGTTCCGCGTTTCCTTTCGCCATAGCAACAGTAGATGCTTCACTACCTTCAATTACTTATCTGAGTTTATTTAATTAACGACTATAAAAGTGTGTTATATCTCCTTTGGAATTTACTAGTGAATATATATACGTACACATACGTGCGCACGCCCACAAACACGCATGCACACACACACACATGTACACATATTATATACACACACACGTACACATGCACTCACACACGCACGCGCACAATCGGGAGCACGTAGTATACATATATCTATGGCATATAATACACGAACACACGCGCGCTCAACACATGCGCACACTCGGGCGCACGTAATACACATACATATAGGCCTATCTATGCTATATTTCTCGCAGCAGTCTAGCAGATACATGTACGTGTATGTATTCGTCCAAACACTCGTTATTTTAACAGATACTGGGCATATGCAACCCAGTATATTACCGCTTGGTACATTAGCAATTATTCTAGAATTTTATCTATGCTGAATAGTCTAAAATCAGGGTTCGCGCATGCGCAGTAGCTGACTGAATGATTCATATTTTGATGTTAAAATATATTTAAAATGGAGCCGAGCTATCCACGAGTAGATTTCTGCAATAAATATCCATCGCCATGGCTCTGGTAACAGAGGGTACGACGCCCTAGACTGCAGGGTACCCCGGACAGAGCGTTTCTCGCAGCAGTTTCTCAGATACACGGGCACACGTAGTACATAATACACATACATATATCTATGACATATATACACGCACACACTCGGGCGCACGTAGTACATAATACACATACATATATCTATGACATATATACACGCACAAACGCGCGCACACTCG
>NW_014579052.1:18206-19988 GCF_000485595.1 Priapulus caudatus
TGGGCTTAAAAGAGCTTATTCTACAATGAAAATGTAACGCTTTGGGATATGAACAGCTTTTAAAGGGATTCTGACATCTATAACGCATTTAGCCTATTATATGACATTGTAATTACTTTTAAACATGTTTCCTATGCTGAGTGCCGCGTGTTCACTTGTTTTGCTATGGTGTTTGCTTAGGTACATGTGTGTTGCAGGTGGTTTTCCTACTATTTTGTCCATACTCTTGTAATTATTATGGTGTATTGTGGTGCTGCAGGTTGCACTAGCCACTCAAATACTTGTTAAAGTTGGAATAACTTTTCTGGCACACCAGAACAGGCTAAAACGTATCCAGGCATCTCGTTCCACGCATTGCCCAGGAGAAACAAATCCTTGCTAGGCGATGGCTCGGAGCAATAATAAGACCGGAAACCAACCTGCCAAAGGCAATCTTCTTATAGTTATGTTCTAATCATTTCACTGAAGACTGTTTTGATAAGCTACGTTATTCAGTGACAAAATCTATGTCCTTTTCTATGCCTACCTCTAACAGTCACAGCTAGCAATACATAATCAATGATAGGTAGGCTTACACAGTGTCACTGTCAGTATCAGTGAGTAACTTTAAAGTTAGAGAGAGATCGAGTCACCAATCGCTCACATACACACACACACACAGGCGCGCGCACGCACGCACGCGCGCGCATGCATGCTAATTTCAATTGAGGCATGCTTAATTAAATAAATTAAGCTGTTAATATTTCTAATTGGGAAAAGCTTATGAAAACCTTTTAAATTATTTTTACAGTCAAAAATGAATGTATACTCAACCAGTTAGACCATGCTGTTTACTGTCTGCTCGCTAAACTACACTATTTCTCTCCCTCCTGAAATCGACACGAGCGCCTTTGCTTTTATATGAGCGCCCGAACTGGTCGTCTCTGCTCTCTTCACGTGACGCAGTTTTCCACTTCATTGGCAAATACGGTAACCAAACCGACCAGCCGACTTCCCCGCTCTCGCTCCTTGGTTTAAAGGGAATATGACATCTAGAACGTATTTAGCCTATCATATGACATTGTAATTACTTTTAAACATGTTTCCTGACATTTTTAGAACATATTATGATCAAACCTGCTTTTGATGATGTTTTTGAAAATCATGGGCGCCGCCATGATTTTCCCACAATGCACTGCGTTCTTGCTTAGTGGCGCGTGCTCACTTGTTTTGCTATTGTGTTTGGTTAGTTACATGTGTGTTGTAGGTGACTGAGGTGTTTTCCCTACTATTCTGTCCATACTCTTGTAATTATTATGGTGTATTGTGGTGCTGTAGGTTGCACTAGCAACTCAAATACTTGTTAAAGTTGGAATAACTTTTCTGGCATACCAGAACAGGCTAAAACGTATCCAGGCATTTCGTTTCACGCATTGCCCAGGAGAAACAAATCTCTTGCTAGGCGATGGCTCGGAGCAATAAGAAGAATGGAAACCAACCTGCCAAAGGCAATCTTCTTATGTTCTAATCATTTCACTGAAGACTGTTTTGATAAGGTACGTTATTCAGTGACAAAAATCTATGTCCTTTTCTATGCCTATCTGTAAAAGTCACAGCTAGCAATACATAATCAATGATAGGTAGGCTTACACAATACAGTGCCAATGTCAGTATCTATAGAGACTCGGAGTCACCAATCGCTCACACACACACACTAACACACACACACACACACACACGTATGCATGCTAATTTCAATTGAGGAATGCTTAATTAAATAAATTAAGCTGTGAATATTTCTAA
>NW_014579052.1:23796-42456 GCF_000485595.1 Priapulus caudatus
CCAGCATTCACGACATTGAGGCGGAGTGCACGGCCCGAGTTAGCAAGCTAGCACGGCTAAGGGGGGGTGATGCAGAGGGTATCGAGTGGGTGAGATGGGGAGCGAGATGAGATGAGCCTGGATTAGTAGATGTGATAGTAGGGTCGGCAAGTAGCCTAGCCTCCTGCCTGGTTGCGTGTCTGCCTGCCTGCCTGCCTGCCTCCCTGTCTGCTGTCTGCCTGCCTGCTTGCTGCCTGTCTGCTGCTGCTGCTGCCTGCCCTGCCTAGCCTGCCTGACTGCCTGCCTGCCTGCCTGCCTGCCTGCCTGCCTGCCTGCCGAATTCGCTCCAACGCTCGCGCCCTCTCCGAAACCACGGTTGGTACTCGGCCTATTGACTTTACACTGGCACAGTGGTTCTTAACCTTTTTTGAGTCATTGATCCCTTTGAGATTCTGGTGAAAACTATGGACCCTTCCCCAGAAAATGCACATAAGCACTTAAACACAAAATTTTTATGCGCCTGGTTTCACGGACCCCCTGAAGCTCATCCCACGGACCTCAAAGGGGTCCATGGACCACAAGTTTAAGAACCTGTGACAGGCGTTCACACTACTTTCATACACAATACACTATATATATAGTTATACGCCACACTATTATATACACCAAATCAGAAGTAAAGGCAAACAAGATCTTGTTTATTTCAGCCCTGACACTGCGCTTTAGTGAGAGTAGAGAAAGCGGATGGTTGCATGCGCGCGCACGCATCGGGGCAGTACAATTTTCTATCGCAACTTCGTTTGCGGTGCGTGCGCGTGCCCAAATCGCCTCCCTCCGTCGCCGCGTCACGCTCACATCCGCCAATAATTTCTATGACATCGTCAGCGTCGTCGTCGCCGGCGATGCGGTGGCAGTAGCAGCAGCAGTAGCAGCAGCAACGGCAGCAGCAGCAGTAGCAGCAGCAGCAGTAGCAGCAGTAGCAACAGTAGCAACAGTAGTCGTCAGTCATGTACGGCCTGCAGTATAGCAGCAGCAGCGCAGCAGATCAACAGCAGTAGCGCGCACGGCAGCAGTAGCTAGCAGGAGCAGTAGCAGTAGCGTAGCATAGCAGCAGCAGCAGCAGCAGTAGCGTAGCAGTAGCAGCAGCAGCTGCGTGCAGTAGCAGCAAACTGCGGGTTCCTGCCAGTGCAGCAACCGCGGTGCAGTGCAGCAGCAGCGGCAGTAACAGCAGCAGCAGGCGAGTAACGCAGCGAGCAACATAAACGCAGAGGAGTAGACAGTACAGCAGCAGTAAACGAAGCAGCAGCAGCAGTAACGGCAAGCACAGCGAGGCAGCCAGTGCAGTATAGCAGCAGCAGCGCGACCAACTCTTGTCTATACAAATTCTAACCTTCAGGCAATTCCCGTTTCTCTGAAAGCTTCAGCGCCAGCAGCCAGCGACGCAGCAGCAGCAGTAGCAGCAGCAGGCAGTTAGCAGCAGCAGCAGCAGCAGCAGCAGCAGCAGCACGCAGCGGAAGTATGAGCAGCCAGTAACCGACGAGGAATTTTGTTCCAGCTGACGCTGTACACATTACGGGATCACTGTGCATGCCAAAAACAAGGCTTGATTATCGCGCAGAAATACTGTATACAACTAGAGCACTCGGAGCGAGCAACAGATCCTCCGCCCAGGCAAGCTCAATTCTTTCACTGTGAAAATTAATTAATTAATTGGCATCCGGGATCGACCACCAAATGTAATCGAATTCGAAGTTACCCCACTTTCTGACCTATCCTGAACAATGTCATTTAATTTAATTAATTGGATCCGGCATCACACCAAACATGTAATCACATTCTCAAGTTACCCCCATTGTCTGACCTCATCCTGAAAATTTTATTAATCACTTAATTAATTGGGACGGATCACCACCAGAAATCTCATCCAATTATAAGTTAGCCCATTTCTGAGCTATCCTGAAAATTTTATGACAATCCGTCCATAATTTTTTCACGTTACGGCCGTAAGCAAACCACAACAACAAACACACGCCCGAACAAACACACGCCGCGTGAAATAGATACCTTCCGTCCACCCCTTTGGCGGATCGTAATTAGCAGTTTTAGGACAGGGAAACTATCAGAGTTGATTCTAACGCGTCCCTGAGGCATGCCTACCCCAATAATACATACATCCTATTATACCTAATCTAGTAACACACGTAATGAATATAGCTATAACATAATTATACTATACTATCAGCACTATACCACAAACGAACCGCACACACGACACAGTACACACACCCACACACCACACACACACACACACACAACACACACGACACACACACACACACCACACACACAACACACACACACATAACACACGAACGCACGCGTGGCATACACGCAAACACGGAAGCATACACGGAACGTACGTACGATTAACGTACGAAGCACGCACACACACAGCGTGACCACCGCGTGCATACACGCGACGTAACGCACGCGACACACAGCACGCGCGACGTACATTTGCGCATCATGACGCACGAAACGCACGAACCGCACGCACGCGCTGTGTGCCATTGAGCAGTGCACAGTTTTTACTTGTTGAATTACATGACTCATCGTCGTTTAGGACGTATCGGGCGGCGGAGGTGAGTCAAGCTACTGGGAGCAATCTAAGTCAGTGTCAGTCGCGCAGTCAGAATCTAGCGGCTGTGTGCGGCGGCAGAGCGGCAGCAGCCGCCGCATGTTTTGAGGAAGGAAATATTTAACTTTTCGATGCGCTCTAATTGGACGTTTTAGCGTAATCTAAACGGAAGAAAAAATCACTCTATCGAAACGGGTGTCGTTCTAAGCTGTTTCGATCGATGACTGCAGCAACTTTAACAGCTGCTGGGCGCTGGTACGGGGATCAAGAGTGCCACACCACACATACACACACACACAACACACACACACACACACACACCAACACACACAACACACACACACGACACACACGCGTATCGCATGCTAAGTCAATTGAGGAATGCTTTAATTAATATAAATTAAGGCTTGTGAGTATTTCTAATTGGGAAAGTTTTGAACTTTTTAAATTCATTTTTTACAAGTCAAAACAGTGTATGTATACCCGTACCTCAACAGTTAGACCATGCTGTTTACTGTCTGCCTCGCTAAACTACACTAATTATCTCTCCTCCTGCAAATCGACAACGCGCCTTGGTTGTCCTCTGCTCCTTCAGTGACGCAGTTTTCCCTTCTTGGCCAAATATGGTAACCAAACCGTAGCAGGCGACTTCCCCGCTCTCCGCTCCTTGCGGTTTAAAATTCTATTGCGCAGTTCCGACACGCGACCCCCTCCCTAGGCTCTTGCGCTAGGATATGCGCTGACAAGGATGAGTCATCTTGCCACGTGACTTCCTCCTTCTCAGAAGTTTTCATATGCCAGCAGCTACCTTCAATGTAAATTGGCCTGCCTCAATATAACAATATATAATTCTTCTATTAGTTATCACATTTTTCAAGATAGTGTGTACTCAATTAGATATACCAGTGTTGTTAATTTTCATTGAGTCTATTATATTATTTTACCTCTGGCCTATCGAAACAGTGAAAGTATGATGAAGACTTCTTGATAACACATCTGCAGCGAATCAACATTCATCACCTATGCCATGAGCAACGGTACCAGAATTTTATGCCATCTATAGCATATATTATATAATTATAATATATATATATATAGTATACTTTATATATTATTATATATATATATATATAGTAATATATATATGCTACAACTATTCCATTACAGCAGATAGTTGTGTGCTATATAGATATCCAGTGTAATGTTCATAAATGTCATGCTCATAATGTTTATATATATATGCGATAGTCAACCAACTTTACCAAGATAACCACCTTTGACATTGCTATGTTATCGTTTCACTGAAGGTCGCCCAACTTATATAGCAACCTACTAATGTAGGCAAGCAACTAATAATATTAATTGTTATATGAGGAAAATGTCAAGTGGATAGACATATCTTCACCTCTTCAGGTCCTATCTCTGAGTCCTATTGCTGGCATGGATGAGATGGGATGATGAGAGGAGTTAACGTCACACTAGTGATGGAATCGGCTGGAACTTTCATAATCGGATTTATCGCGTGGGTGTCCCTGAACACGATCGATAATCGCGTATAACGAAATAATCGGTTGAATTAATAGCAATAGATTTAATTTAATTCCTTACTTTGTATATACAATTATACATAGGCATTCAATATTAACTCATGTTTTTGATCATTGTAAGTTACTCTGCTGAACGGTTTGCTGTATGCTATATCAATGTCCTGTTCCGTATACAGTATATTAATCATTTGAAACAATGAGAATGCGTTTAAATGTCTTTAATTAAAACATTCAAAATAATTTTAAACAAACATGATCCAGACTTCCGTCTTGTTTTAAAATGTTTGCCCCATGCTTTGCCATCAACCTCTCGCGTCTCATGTTACCAGTTGAAGAACTTTCGTCTTGTTGTGGCAGACACAATTCATGACCACGTCATTTTTCATGCAAATATGTATTTATACGCTTGTGTTTAGCCATTCATATATATCTCAAGACTGCATAAGATTACTGTTATGTACAATAATTGTGTATGGAATTTGAATTTCTGGTGATCGATTCTCCATCCAATCAGCAGCCTGTGACATAGAAATTAGGAAAGTTCCATGTTATCGTGAGTATTTGCTCTAGCTATGATGGTGTTTCTGTCAATTACGCTACTCTCGTTAGCAAATTAACATTAGTCGTACAGTAGTTTTTCATTAACAATTAGCATTTAACTTAAGATGTTTCTGAGCAAGCGGCCCCTGCAGGACTTTGTTGCTCTACTTTTCATATAAATTCACACATCGTGAGTAGAGTTTCCTTGTTTTGTTTGCTTTGGGTATTTCCGATAATCGATTATTAGTTTTTGCATAATCGATTATCCGAATTTGAGACTATAATCAATCTATTTTCAATTATAATTCGATCATTAGGAATCACTAAGTCCATCACAGAGCCAGCAAGTTTTCTGTTTCGAACAGTGCATGTGGACAAACTGATGAAAAGGTGCCGGTTTTATGGAACGCCAGTGTGTGTAATTGAGAGACAATCTTCCAGCAGGGAGTGGTGCTAATAATGCACTGTAACCGTGCAGGACAGGCCAAAGTACAGTTGGAATTTCACAACTAAAATTAACAAAATCTAGTTAATTTTACACTGTTCTTATAATGATGAGTGATGAGTGTGCCCCCACTGAATCTGTGTAACACTTAACATTATTTCTAATTATATGATTTTAGGGGAGATTAGATCGAATCGCTGTGAATGCAATAGGTATAGAAAAGATCCATCTGTGTGTGTCAGAAATACCAAATGCATGAATATTACTTTATTTTAATTCTGACCATTAAACATGTTATACAGTATACTAATTAATTCATTACCATTTGTACACATAATGATTAGTGTAATGAAATGTTTGGTTTGACGATGAATTATGACTACCCTTATCAGATGCACTTCATGTTCTCCATGCTATCCGATGGAGGGACATCCATATACTGATGTGCTGCCACATAAAGTTTATTGAACTGTTAATAAGTGTATATATAATAAAAGTGCCGCCATTACAACAGTGTAGTCAAAGGGCAACCAATATAATGAGTATGTTTATAAATTACTCTGCTTGTCTCAATACTCCCTTTTATCTGCCGTCCTTGTAATGACAAACCTTTATAGGGTGTTCCATATTGTGTGCTATTCTACAATGTAGAGTACCCAGTTCAATGCATATACCAGAGGAAAATAACACAGTATAGAACTACTGTCATTTTATATTTCTTTTAATGTGTTTATTTGTAGATTAAACGTGTAATTGTAATTAGGTCTAAGATGCTTAGAGAATAAACTGTAAAAAGAACCACTCCACTGTCAAACGCAACCAAATTATAAATGCAAATTTAATTTTAGATTTCTATATTGCAGCACATATTCAGATAGGGGGTGTATGTCAGCAAAGTAGAGTTATTCCAGGTCAACTGTAACATCTAAGGTAGGGCACCGACGCGATTCTTTATGCCCGATGCCGCGCAAATTTTAAAATCGCTCGTGAAATGCGCCCGGTGTTGGGCCCGTTCACGTCCACAGACGCACAGATACCGTTAATGCCCCGTAGCGAAATCGCCGCGTATCCAAAATGAGAGATATTTTCGGGCCGATTCATTTATACAGCCGGCGATTATTTACTGGCAAATTGCTCGTGTGGCCCGTGTCCTGGCATATTTTGTCGCCCGATCGATTTTTCTTAAACAGAATCGGACGTGTTGTTAGAAGTTATGTTGGATGGCATCAGTGATCATGTGATTCCGTCGAGTGCGTACGCGGAGCTCTCAAATTCGGCTACCATGTGGCCCTTCGTGATCGGGCGAGTTAAATTCGCTGGCGACTTTTATCAGCCGCGATCGCGGCCGATAAAATACGCTCGTGAATGCCCCTAGCATAAGTCAAGTATAGCAAATTGTCACTCTAATACTATATTATAATAATATTACTTATGTCAAGAGGGATTGGTACTCTACTTAATAATGTATTTTTTAAAGTTATTGTATAATGTAGTATATATTAGAATCCTGGAGTGTAAATGCGCGCGCCCTGTTGAAATTGGGACTGAGACCAAAATGGGTCAGACACAACCCCCTGTTTGTGTCACAAATCTGTCGAGCTGCCATTATTCCGCTGATATATATATATATATATATATATATGATATATATATATTATACTATATTATAATCGGGCCTCAGACAAACTTAGATTCTGTGTGGATAGGACGTACGATTCGTGAGAACGAACCAATGGTTGTGGTAGTGGGGCAGTGTTTATGAATACATTAGGATAGATTGTATTAGTGATTACGGTAGTAAGCCAAAAAAGTATTCAAACGTAGTAGCGGCTTACAAAAGCTGATTGCTGTTGTTTAAGTGCGAGCTTCCTGACTATTTCATTGATATAATATGGTGTTGTGAGCAGCAAGCGATTAACTATAACCCAAGGATTAATCAATATTAACAGCGTTGTCTATGCATTGCAGTTGAACAGTAACGGCCTGTCTCTCTTACCCTTTCTCTCTCTCTCGCTATCTAGCTATTCGTCTCATCCATCGTCTCAGTCAGACCTGTCCGCTCTCGTCGTCTCTTTCTCAGCCTCCCCTCCTTCCCTCCCTCTCATCTCTCCGCCTCACCCTCCACCTTACCCTTGACGCCGGACCCTTCACCTCTCCCTCTCCCTCACCGCTACCCTCTCTCTCCTCTCTCCCTCTTCACCTCTCCCTCTCCCTCTCCCTCTCCCCTCTCCCTCTCCATCTCCCTCCCTTTCTTCTTTCTTTCGTGCCCTCTCACACACGAACGCATTTGCATAAAAGAAACGGGTCTGGTTTTATATCACTGTAATTAATTATAATGTCCTCGACATTTTGATACATCGTATCTTTTGATACATTGTATCTATCCGTGTACTAAACTTGGCATTACTATCTCGGGCAGCGATGGAAGGAGGGGGTGCAGGGAATGATAGTATGAATGTCGTAAAACCTCAATCCATCTTTCGCACGTCACAAGTGTTGTTTACCGTTGAAGTTCATGAGAATGCGAGCCTTTCGCTATCGTGAAGGACAGTCTGGTCTGATGTTGCCTTCATTACAATTACAGTCACATGGGCTAGCGCGACATCAACACGCACAGAGCGTCTGCGCTGTCTATTTTCGTGCTAGGAAGTCATGCGCATGCGTGGAGAGAAGTTAAACAGAATCTATTTGGGTAATTTTGGCGTTCCGTATAACATGTTTGGGATATCATATTATGATATATGATTACGGAGTTCGCTTAATCACCTTTACGTGAGAGCCTGAAGCGAATGCGTAAATCGGAGTAAACACATGCTCGTGTGCGTGCGCGCGAGTGCACACGTACGCGCATGTCACTCTACGCGCGTGCATGCGAGCGTGCGCTGTATTCCAGTATGCGCGCGTGTGCACTATATGCCAGTGTGCTCGCAATATTAATATTTCAATATTCGAAGCGATAAATGTAAGAATGCACGTAATTATATATTCATATTAATTAATTAATTAATTAATTTGTTTATTCATTTATTTGCTCGAACTCACTGCTGCCAAGTCCCGTCTTGGATTATGCACGATAAAAGCACGTGAGAAGGGCGCCTGCTTCTCAACGATACCACATTATATACATTGTGATTCAACGTCTGCACCCGACGTCTGACCGGTTTAGGGCCGTGTGCAAACTGTATAGATACGTAGCGCAAACAAATATTCGTGCCGTGTGCAGATAGTATTATTGTGACAGCGCATTTGACGTGTGCAAAAGCCATAACCAACTTGTTGACACATTCGACGTGTGCAAACTTACGAACAAACGCGTAAGATAAATAATCGATAAAGAGCGATATTGTCAACTTTATATAATATTATATGACAATCACGCTATAAGTTCGTGTGCAAAGGGCGTGGACGTCATAACCGACGGGTCGTGTGCAAACGTAGACACGAGTTCGTAAAAAAGTACGCGAGATTAAAACACGGCCATTATTACCTTCTTGATATCAGAAGTAGATAATACGGAATTTAGAATATAGCTATAAATTCGTGTGCAAAGGTTGTGGGAACCATAGCTGACGGGCCGTGTGCAAACCTCGAAACGAACTTGTATAATAAATAAGCGAGATTAAAATAAGATATTATACTTTATACACACGGACACCCAGGCAGCGTAAATAATATGAGGATTGTATGAAATAGCGTATCATGTCGACATCATACGTATCATGTCGACTTCATACGTATCATGTCGGACATTTCCAAATATCGGATTTTCGCGTAAAAATTTTAGTTTTGAACGGCATGTTAAGAAAATGTTATAATGCCTGTTATGGAGAATCATAAGTCTTGTAATCAATAAATCAATGTTTGTATCATTATTAATATACGATGTTGAAAAGTTTCACATAACCTCGTAGGGATTAGTCTTGAAAGTCCAGGAGACTATATCGAAGACGGAGACTGTCAACGTTCATTAAATCAATAGATCAACACTCTGCATAGCAGTAAACTTATTTCTAGTTATCTTCTGTAAATTGGTCAACTAATTTCTCTAATTTCTTATGCATCCAGTGAATTAACTACATTTACTTAACACGAAAATTAGATATTGTAGGTTAATCCAGCTTGGTTTAATCTCGAATCTTATATATAATATTTTGTTGCTACCGCGAACAAGAAAATGACGTTAACTTTTTCAAATACAAGCACGTAAAATAAAAAAAGTTCTACATGGCTCTTGTTGCCACACGATGTATTACATTTTCATGCAACATTTCATTTTGTTACACGGTGCGATGTTTGCAATGTTACCCACGAGCGGTCCCTGGGCGCAACACTGCAGCGCGTACTAGTCTCTCGCGACACGGGTCACGTCTAGTGACACACGGCCGACTGAACAGCTATAAAAGATTTGCGATCTGCATCGTTTAGAGAGAGGTTTCCGTTCGAAACATCGACCTGCTAAAATGTGCAACTCCGTGACAATAACGCAAACACACGGAAACACGCGCGCACACACACACACACACACACACACACACACACACACACACACACACACACACACACACACACACACACACACACACGCACACGCAACACGCACACGCACACGCACACGCACACGCACACCACACCACACCACACACACACACCACACACCACACACACACACACACACACACATACACACACACAAGGGTCAAGCGATGAACAGTCACTGAGTGTATACGATAAGCTCTGCCTAGGTCAGTGTGCGAAACCGTCTCAACACAGCTCTACGACATTTCTGTTCCCACACTCGCAGAGTGGCGGCTCAAACGAATGTATCAAGGAAGTTCATACGGTCGCGGAAAAATAAAAGGAATCAAGTAAATATTTGATGAAAAATTTGGTTATTAATTTCATACACTACATGTCTTGCTACTATTTTGATTAAAAGTTGTTTTATAATTACCCCATATTAAAACTACGTTTTGTAGGATTTTCAGGCACCGTTCTATAAAAATGTGATACTAAGGGTCATGATGAAAATAGTTTTTTAAAGGAGCACTTAACGTACATGAAGCATGTTTATGATCTATATAACCGAGTGCAATGTGAACAATGACGAAATGCAGGTGGCCAGGGCCGTGTGCAAAAGCTTAATAATGGAGGTGGACTCGCTAGAGTCGTGTGCAATAAAAGAAAAAGACGAAATGCAGATGGTTAAAGCCGCGAGAAAATGGACAATGGCGAAATGCAGGTATCCAGGGCCGTGTGCAAAGTGTAACAATGGAAGAAGAATCGTTAGAGACGTGTGCAAAATACACAATGGCGGAATGCATGTGGTCAGGGCCGTGCGCAAAGCAACCATCATTTGTTGCATACTAATTGACCACTAGGTGGTGAACAATATACTAAAACAAGTTTAGCGTCGTGTGCAAACGAAACAATGGCGCCCCGCGGACTAGGGCCGTGTGCAGAGTCGTTATCGCTTGTTCTACACGAGTAAACCTCTGGGAGGTGAACAATGTACGAAGAGAAGTTTAGAGATCTGTGCTAAGCATTAATTGCCATTTGGTCAGGTCTGTATACGAGTAGATGCACTTGAAGGGAGCCACTGACGCGATGAGGGTTTAAGGTTGGGTGCAAAGTACCGTATTATATTATGGCCCCGACCTTTAGTGAAAATAACACTAGCCCGCATGGTTACCAATGCACTAAGACAGAGTCTATATCGTATGCAAAATACCGACATGTAACCTGGTCTATACGAATGTGACGCTAGGTTAGAATGGTAACAACGAACTAAAAAGGGGTTCAGGGTCGTGTGCAAAATCGAATTCTGTAGTGCGCGTAAAAAATTCTCCCGCGGAGCAAGAAAATTTGCACATACATCTGTCCTGGAATGGGAACGGAGTAATCACAGTAGTATTCTTTACTCACATTAAAACAGCGGGTGACAAAGATGAATTTTAAAAGACCGCTTAAGAGCCGTGAGTGCACGGGCACCGAAATATTTAAACGCGACACGGTAAATAATGGAGAGACGACGAGCGTTCTGCCGTCATGCTGGCACGTAACGAACGCGAGAATTCTCAGCTAAACGCGCGTCCCATTTGCTCACGTAAACCAGCCCGCACACGGTGAGAATTTGGCTCAGCGGCGTTGGCACGCGTACTATGCACGAATACCCAACGTGTTATGCTTGCATCTATGACAAACACGACCTACGCATATACGCTCTCTTATGACACTATTTGTCATAGGAAGATTCTTCCGATGACAAATATTGGCGAGTCAACTTGGTTCCGCTTTACAGCTGAAATTCACTGCTAGCGTTCATAATAGCGCTCCTAAACTCCTAGATACGAACACATACAACAATGTTTCATGTCATGATCTTTAATTTCCATGTCAGGTAAAATGAATTTTTATGACATCTGAGAGATGACGTGCTGCCTGCCTACCTGCCTGCCTGCCTGCCTGCCTGCCTGCCTGCCTGCCTGCCTGCCTGCCTACCTGCCTACTTGCCTACCCGCCTGCCTGCCTACCTGCCTACCTGCCTGCCTGCCTGCATGCCTACCTACCTACATCCCTGCCTGCCTGCCTGCCTGCCTGCCTACCTGCCTGCCTGCCTGCCTGCATACCTACCTACCTACCTGTCTGCCTGCCTGCCTACCTGTCTACCTGCCTACCTGCCTGCCTGCCTACGTGCCTACCTGCCTACCTGCCTACCTGCCTACCGGCCTACCTGCCTGCCTGCCTGCATGCCTGCCTGCATGCCTACTTACCTACCTGCCTGCATGCCTGCCTGCCTGCCTGCATGTCTGCCTACCTGCCTGCCTGCATGTCTGCCTACCTGCCTACCTGCCTGCCTGCCTGCATGCCTTCCTTCCTCCCTGCCTGCCTGCATGCATGCCTGCCTGCATGCCTACCTACGTGCCTGCCTGCATGCCTGCCTGCATGCCTACCTACCCGCCTGCCTGCATGCATGCCTCCCTTCCTCCCTGCCTGCCTGCCTGCCTGCATGCCTGCCTGCATGCCTACCTACCTGCCTACCTGCCTGTCTGCCTGCCTGCCTGCATGCCTCCTTCCCTCCCTGCCTGCCTGCCTGCCTGCCTTTATGCCTGTCTGCATGCCTGCCTCCATGCCTACCTACCTACCTGCCTGTCTGCCTGCCTGCCTGCCTGCCTGCCTGCCTGCCTGCCTGCCTGCCTGTCTGCCTGCCTACCTGCCTGCCTGCCTGCCTGTATGCATGCCTGCATGCCTGCATGTATGCCTACCTATCTGCTTGCCTGCCTGCCTACCTACCTGCCTGCCTGCCTACATGCATGCCTGCATGTCTGCCTGCATGCCTACCTACGTATACCTACCTGCCTGTCTGCCTGCCTGCATGCCTGCATGCATGCCTGCATGCCTGCCTGCATGCCTACCTATCTGCTTGCCTGCCTGCCTGCCTCCCTGCCTGCCTGCCTGGCTAGCTCTAGACTATATCCGCGTACATTTGCACTTGCCGCAGGGCTATAGCACATTGTCTCGGCTTTGGCAAATACCAACTGCAACCTGTCACCACCTGTCCCCCTGAAAATATGAATCGCCAAAAACGCGCAAAAAATTATCGGGCTTTTTAACACTTATCTATTCTACATGGGACATCTCACCTTATCTTTCTTTGAACACTTACACAAACTTTACACCATGTATTATCCTTTTATATCCACAAAGTAAGCACTACGGAATATTCCCGTTTGAAAATTCTGGCGTTGCGTACCGCGTGACCAGTCACCGGTATTGTATTAATATAATGCACCGGATCTGTAAGGCAAAACACATGGCATGTGTATACAATACCGGTATTTTCACGCGTTCCCACGCCAGATATTTTCAAACGGAATTTCCAGTAGTGCTTACTTTGTGGAATAAAAGGAGAAATATTGGCAGTTGTGCTTACGATAAGTACACAGTAGTGGCGCAGTACAATGAGCAAGTCAGGGGGGAGGGGGGTGCGGAGAAAAAATAATATGCAAACAACTCAAGATAAGAGTGGCATGCAGAAACGAACCAGGGGACGATCGAGATAGCGGTCTAACAACTACACCGATATATATATATATATATATATATATATATAGTCCATAACTTGTCTCTCTTGTGGAAATGCGCGGTTCTAGCGCGTGATCAGCGCGTGGCTCCTCGTGGAGGTCATCCCAACGACCTTGGGAGAGGGGGTGACCTTGGGGAGAGGGAGACCTAGCTCCTTCCCCGTGCTTCGCACACCGAGTCGTCCGACTGCCCGAAGACAAGACATCAATCAAAGTCGATCAAAGGTTCGGACTTTTATCACGCGTACAAGACGCGCACCAACAAATTACACCAAGCCACGGGCCACGTGGGTCGTTAGCTGACTGGCGGTTCAGAACTTGCGGTTCAACCGGTGAAAGCATGTTAATGTTACGTCTGCTGCCGGGGAGGTTGAGGGTGAGGGTGAGGGGGAGGGGGGAGGGTTGCTTGTGGGGTGACGCGTGTGGTGATGGTGTGTTGTTGGCATGTGGGTGGCGCTGGTGTGTGTGTGTGGTGTGGTGTGGTGGTGGCGTGGTGGGATGATGATGCGTTTGCGCACGTTTGACATTTTTTTCACCGTCAGTCGTGCTTTATTGTTCGGTGTCATGCGTGATTCCCTGTTATAGAGGTTAACGTTGAATAACGCGTGAAAAACGATCATTTTTTTACCGTCGGTCCGTCGGTACATTTTTTTGTCCGCGGTGAAGTGTGATTTCCGTTCATAAAAATTAAGTACGAAACCGCCTCGTTTTTTACACCGTTAATTTTGTTTTTGTCCTAGATTTTTTCCGGGTTCTCATGTTTTTTCGGTTAATTTAGTCAAGCTCAACAACAAATGTGATTGAGAAATGAAAATACAGAATAAAATACAAAAAATGGAATGCTAGGAACTGAACAAAAAATGTCGCATATACTCACCGTGAACTGAGATTTTGGGGGTAGGGGCCCATCAAACCGTTCGTGCCAGTTACTGCAACCATGATCACTCTGAACTGAGATTTCGGTGGTGGGGTGGGTGGTGGTTGCCTCATGTGCCAGTGATTGTAGCCATAATCACTGTGAACTGAGATTTCAGGGGGTGGCATTAGACCGCTGGTGCCAAGGTATGGGGGTGCCTCCGTGCCAGTAACTGCATGCAGCCACGATCAACGTGAACTGAGATTTCGGGGGTGGGGGCGGCATTAGACCGCTCGTGCCAGTGACTTTAGCTATGATCACTGTGGACTGATATTTCGGGGTGGGGTGGGGTGGAGTGTGGCCTCCGTGCCAGTGATTGCAGTCGTGCTGGAAGCATTAAGGGCGAGGCGTCGTTAGAAACGTTTTAGTCTACATTTTGAATATTTTAGTCGCAATAACAGTCTTCGTCGTGGTTTACACTCCCACGTGCTATCATAAACTATCCGTAGTCCGCCACGATGATTCTGACAACGCCTCCAGGGTTTCTAACAGCAAGGCTGTTAGTGTACTGTTATGGTAGAGAGTGTATCGTATCACTTTACTTGTACAGAATCTACTGTCGTTTTTGTATATTTTTTTTTCTTCTTTATGATGTATGTATTGATTCACGTATGAATCACGTTTTGTACTGTCAGAATCACTATCGCTATCAGGAATTTTATTATTTTAACTGCTCAACACTATTGCATGCATCCATCAGATTTTTTTCCATGAAAAAGACTGACTTCAGTGCATTATTTGTATTTTGAATTACATCAAGAGTAGATAATATATGTGTTATTATCTACTCTTGATTACATGCAATAAAGAATTGATATTAATAAAATAATCGTCGCAGCACAGCGGTGAGCACACGGCAATGTCTATACCAAATGTCACAGACACAGGGGGGCGGGGGCGGAACGGAACATGCAGAGCCGTATATATAGAGCTCTCTCTATATATATACAGCTCTGGGAACATGTCGATTAGGCGGACGCGGTGTCTGGCAATGCAATGCAAGTTTAGGCAATGCCCCCGGTTCAACGGACTTCTTTTAAACGAATTTTCTGGTATAACGGAGAAAATCCTCTGCTTCCGAGGCGCTGGGTCCGTAGTATGAATAGTGGACGGGAAACGGACGTGAAATTCAGTTAGCTGTTTTATTACGATTAGTATATAATGTTTCCTGTATTATGTATATTTTAGTGTCAATTCATGTTTATTCAGTTCGTCGTGTGTATTAGCTGTTTTTGTCTTCGATTTCCTTCCCATCTTCTACTGATTTAACAAACAATTGCCATTAACGAACACTCTGTCCCCGTATCAGTCCGTTGAATTAGAGGTCATACACATAAGTATGGTGACCGAAATGGCCATTAAAGTCTTCACTATAAGGCCACGGCCATGGTTATCAATAATTTATCGATTTTTATATAATAACGATATTTTAATAACGATTTTTCTCGCACAGCTTGGGAGACGATAGCCGGGAATATGGTAGCCATCTAGCTTAACACTATACATCAGAGCTGTTAATGTACTGCTAGAAACTGCTAGAATAAGATACTCGATGGTGGTTAGTGTTAGTATTAGACGCATTGTGAATAATTTGTAGCCACTAGTGGCACACTATAGATACAAATATGCAGCCCAAAGAGATGGCTAGTGGCTGCATCTATTCTATTCTCTACTTGAGCTACGTCTTTGTATTTAGTGGGGAACCTATTCTATAAAAGAAATTTTCCTCGTAATTTGCGTCATGTTCATGTTTGTTACAGCTCTAGGAGGGCGACTCTGCTGAGCAACATGTGTAATATTGTAGGTATATATGAGAGAGACAAAGAGAGAAAGAGACAGAGAGAGACAGCGAGAGAGAGAAGCAGAGAGCGACACCACACACACACACACAACACACACACACCACACAACACATACACACACACACAACACACACACACACACACACACAACACACAGCACACACACACCACACAACACACACACCACCACACACACAGGAGACACACACACACACACAACACACACACACAACACACACACATACAACACACACACACCACACACACACACACACACACACAACACACACAGATGAGCAGACACACACACACACACACACACACACAACACACAACCACACACACAGAGAGGACACACACCACACACACAACACACACACACACACACAGAGAGAGAGAGAGAGAGAGAGAGAGAGAGAGAGAGAGAGAGAGAGAGAGAGAGAGAGAGAGCGCGCGAAAGAGAGCGAGAGTGAGAGCGAGATGAAGCAGTAGATACTTGAGTAGAATTGTTGTGTTGAGAGCCATGTGGCGCCACCATTCGGCAACACAACGCAAATCTAAATGCTAGCATAGCAGTTTACATGTATCTCGCGTGCTCAGTATCTGTCACAGTTCGTAAAATTGTAGTTGAAATTGTACTTTTCAAATATACAGGGACAAATCCCTCGCAGTGGTTTGAAATTAAAAATATATCTACACTATTCTACTATTACAATTCTATATAGGTGGCCTTAGGCCCCGGTCATACAAATACTATATATGTGGCCTTTGGCCCCCATCATACACTATTCTATTATTACAATACTATATGTGGCCTTCGGCCCCCGTCATACAAATACTATATATGTGGCCTTGGGCCCCCAGCATACACTATTATTGCAATACTATATAGGTGGCCTTAGGCCCTCGGCATACAAATACTAAATAATTTACGTGGCCTTGCGCCCACATCATACACTATTCTATTATTACAATTCTATATGGGTGGCCTTAGGCCCACGTCATACAAATGCTATATATGTGGCCTTGGGCCCCATCATAGACTATTATTACAATACTATATAGGTGGCCTTAGGCCCCCGTCATACAAATATAACACCGGCAACACTATAACGTGCTAATAATAACTTACCGAGTGCCACACTGGCGCTTGTCTTGTTTTTTCCTATTTAAAGCTATATCTATGCCTATGGGTAATACAATCGTCATATGCCATGGTAACTTGTTTTAGCATTGTTAAGATACCTAAAAAACTATTTTCGGTCGCGGAAGGGTAATATTGTCGGAGTGAGCTGACGGGGGCTGGATGCCACCGGCGGGGGACGAGGTGGCCTAAAGCTACACTTGGATGTGGATATCTGTCGCCTTTGTGCATGTGCCATATCTCACCAGAGGAGTTATATTTTGTGATGAGTATGCATTTAAAATGGTTAGGGGGTATCTCAGCATAGATTCCCCTAATAAACTTTTATCAGTTGACATGTGTTTATAATTAGGAGAGCGCCATAGCATGTAGGGTACAAAACACCTACTTTATACGCTCGCGTCCTTCCCCTTGCCTCCCCTGTCCCTCGCTCAGCCTCCTTCTTCTTCTACCGCTCCCAGCTATCTTTCCTGCCGCATTTCTTCAGTCTCCCATCCCCTCTCCCCCTCAGCAAGCTATGTTATGAAGTTTGCCTCACCGGCACTGCACGCCTAACACGGTGCGCGCGCATGCGCAATATCTCCCGAGGTAAAATCGTATTTTGCGAAGATTATGCATTTAAAATGAAGATGAGTTATTCTAGCATAGATTTATATGATAACATTCCATCTGTAGGCATCATTTAAGAAATAGGAGGAAGACCTTGCATGTAAGGTGGCGGCTGCGTATACCAACCAGTACACAATTAATCTGGCTACGTTAGTGTGCTAGCGCATACGCAATATCTCACCAGAGGAGTTATATTTTGTGATGAATATGCATAATAAAATGTTTAGGGTGTATCTCAGCATAGATTTCCCTAATAAACTTTTATCAGTTGACATGTGTTTATAATTAGGAGAGCACCCTAGCATGTGGGNCACACACACACACACACACACACACACACACACACACACACACACACACACACACACACACACACACACACACACACACACACACACGCACACACACACACAGCATCATCCATGCATACATTACTCACAGCTATATATCACGGCATCACACCATATAGGTGTCTGTAGAGATTTACGGCCACTTATATAATTACTCCTCCATAACACCACAGGGACCAATGTCAACCTTGTCTACGCCAGCGTGTCGGCAGCGGCAGCCGCGGGTGAGGGGGAGAGGGCGGGCTGCCGACGACAGTGGGTAGTAGTAAACACCGACGTGTGATGATCATCTGTTGCAAATGATTTCTTCATTTTTTTGCAACGTATTTTTCTGAATACTTATTTAACGATCTTGATGTCACCGCTCGCAGCTCCGCGCTGTTTTTATCACCGATTTCTCATTTCAACGCTCCGGTATACACGGCAACGGCAACACACACACGCACGCACGCACACATGCACGCAGGCACGCACGCGCGCACGCACGCACGCACACACACACACACACGCACACACACACACACATACGCACGCACACGCACACACACACACACGCACGCACCACACACACACACACACACACACACACACACACACACACACACACAC
>NW_014579052.1:44010-45005 GCF_000485595.1 Priapulus caudatus
CTCTCTCTCTCTCTCTCTCTCTCTCTCTCTCTCTCTCTCTCTCTCTCTCTCTCTCTCTCTCTCTCTCTCTCTCTCTCTCTCTCTCTCTCTCTCTCTCTCTCTCTCTCTCTCTCTCTCTCTCTCTCTCTCTCTCTCTCTCTCTCTCGCTCTCGCTCTCTCTCTCTCTCGCTCTCCCTCTGCCAACGTCCAGCGACCCCTCGCTCGCTCGCTCGCGCGCGCGCACGAGAGAGACCAAATTACACCAATTTGCGAGAATGTTTGCAAATTGTTACAGCAGGGAAATTGGATTGCCAGAAGTCAACCGGTATCGGGGTCGTGC
Source organism: Priapulus caudatus (assembly GCF_000485595.1). NCBI lineage: Eukaryota > Metazoa > Priapulida > Priapulimorpha > Priapulimorphida > Priapulidae > Priapulus > Priapulus caudatus. The sequence continues at coordinate 44,330 of NW_014579052.1, forward strand.
GACAATGCGCGACTTATTTGCGATTTGCGGCGATCGAGAGGCGGCGTTCGAACGAGAAAAATCACACCGCCGATGCTATGATGACGGCGGGAATTGCCCGCGTATCGCGTTGCAGACGATCCTTCCCCGCCGGGGCCGGCTGGCGGGGAATTACTGGTGCGTTAGATGGGCAGTTATAGAGGACACACGAGCGTGCGGGGGCTGGTGGAGGAGGCGCAGGGGCATGCGATATGAGCGGGGCAATTATAACGGTGCGTGTATGTATGTAGTAGCGCGTCCGCGCGTGAGCGTCAATGGTAGGGTGGGTGTGATATACACTAGTGCATACACGCGCGTGAGCGTCAATGGTAGGGTGGGTGTGATATACACTAGTGCATACACGCGCGTGAGCGTCAATGGTAGGGTGGGTGTGATATACACTAGTGCATACACGCGCGTGAGCGTCAATGGTAGGGTGGGTGTGATATACACTAGTGCATACACGCGCGTGAGCGTCAATGGTAGGGTGGGTGTGATATACACTAGTGCATACACGCGCGTGGAACACACGCACGCGCGCACGTACGCAGACACATGGACACGCATGCGCACCAACACGCACGAACACAACACACACACACGCACGCACGCACACACACACACACACACACACACACACACACACACACACACACAC